>NC_058022.1:34131724-34299224 GCF_019176455.1 Solea senegalensis
GTTGATTCTGAAAATAGAGATACTCTAGGTCAGGGGTGTCAAACATACGGCCTGCACAAACCCGGCCTGCAGGAGGAATTTGTTGAAATGTCACATTATGATAACAGTCTGCTCATAATGTGAAAAACTACATTTGTCAGTTTCAGACGTTTTGGGCGTTTTGTAGATCCGCTGTGATCTGTATGTTGTTATGCGCGTGTGGAAATGGTAAAATTTTGCATAATATTGTTGAAATTGCACTTATTTTTCTTAGGATATTTCAGGTTTTGTAAACATATACAGACAGCTGAACTAAAATGAGTTTGACACCCCTGTTCTAGGTCAAAGGGTAAAATATGTTGATGTCAAGGACCACTAACCTGTTTCAAAACCTTTGGAGCATCACAGCAAAGAGGATGCAGAAGCTTGAGCTTATAAATTCAGAACATATTGAACCCTATTACACACACAGATAATCAAACTACAGCAAACCAGCTCGTGACCAGAACTTCTGCCGTAACTTCATTACAAACAAAACTTGAGTGCATTAATTCACAAACGCACCAACTCCTCTGTCCCCAGCCCTTTTGTTTTTCATCACATTCTCTACGTCTCAACGGCTGAAAAGTGTAGCAAAGTGTGCAAATGTATTCTTATCATTTATCACTCTATAACTCAAACGGAAGGTGCAAAAATACCTGCTCAACCTTGGAGGAGCGGCATTGGAAATCGAGACGAGGCTTTCGTGAACGTGACAAAGTCTTAACACTTTCCTGCGATGCATAAAGTATAAGTTTTGCTCGTGCTCTTCAGGGGATATGAATAATGTGTTTTCACTAAACCTTTTAATTAAAAAACACCCGTATATGGCAATCCAAAGAATTATAGCACTGCTTTCCATTCCCCTCCCCCTACGTGCCCTCCCCTTCCTTTCTAAACCAAAGTAATTCTACCGTGATGCAATGGTGCCTCGGTTTCCTTCAAGGGGACGGCTGAAAGCGGTATTAATCACTGTCTGGTGCTGGCCCACCTTCCTTTTAGGTGTTTTGCATCTCGCGACATCACTTTCAAAGTGTACCTCCAAACCGGTGAGAGTGACAAAGTGGTTCTAAAAGATGAGCAGCGCCGAGCATATGGCAGGAGGGATGGATGCACTCCAGAGCCAATCCTGCAGCAAAGAAGATGAAGAAATATAGGAAGGAGGAAGGGGAGACTGTGTTGGGGGGAGAAAGATGCAGAAATGGAGATTATCATTGAGAAGCTTTCACTTTTTGTCCTTTCCAAACAACTTCTCGCTAACTTGTCTCATTTGGTGGGCTTAAGTTTAAAAAACAACAACAGGGTCACTTATGCAAAGGAAGGAAAAAAAACACATTCAAGCAAATAATTCTAGTATCCACTGCTTCTGCTGCAGGAGCAGGAGGATTGTCATAATAAAGCCCGGTGTTCTGACCTGCGTACACACATTAATAAATCAAACATTGATTCAGTGCTAAGTACCTGGCGAGTGTTTGCCTTGCAAACAAATGAATGCTGCACCATGTTCTTGTTTCCCGGCTGCCACTGATTGGTTCTGACAGATATTCAGGCTTTTGGTGGAGTAATTAGAGCCTCGGGGTGTGAGCCGAGGAGAGAGGCCTTCAGCGCTGGGTTACTTCACCGGTTTCTTCTCCCTTCTTAGGTAATTGCTAGCAGCTGCACGGCTGGGGAAAC
This sequence comes from Solea senegalensis, assembly GCF_019176455.1. NCBI lineage: Eukaryota > Metazoa > Chordata > Actinopteri > Pleuronectiformes > Soleidae > Solea > Solea senegalensis. Next base: position 34,133,417 of record NC_058022.1, read on the forward strand.
GAGCCCTAAAGGAGCTGTTCGACGCTTCCCCTCTCCGCCGCTGCCCCCGCGCTCTTCCACGCCACCGCCGCCGCATCCCTGATCCCTCAGATCCTGCAGACCACTCAGATGTTGCCCCTGATGCTGAAACGAGCCGAAGCCACCGCTGACAAGCACCCAGGTGACCGCAGCCAAGTAAACATTACACATTTTGTTTACCTACAGCGTCCTTAGGGGGATAGAGACACCGTAAATGTAGGAAGACGCAGTTTTATGTTGTTTTCTCTAAAAAGAAATTGCACTCCCAGCTCTTTCTCTCTGGAGAAAACAAAGAATTAGAGTACACTGTGTGTTTTTTTTGACCAAATATTCATCACCACCTACAGCTTCCAGTTCTGCGGAGCCTCACACCACTTATGCTCATTGTCAGATTTCCTCTTGATTCCTTTTCAACTCTGCATTCTGTTTATCATACACGGAGTGAGTCGCTGGTGTTGCCAGCAGACTGCAGGGCAGCGAGAGAGTCTGCGAGAGCAGCCGGAGCCAAGAGGAGCCTGGGTGTTTATGCATGACTGTTCGCCGATGTCCAAAAATATGCACATAGTTAAGTTTGGGAAGAAATGTCAGACCCAAAAGGTTGGACCAGAACTTTGTTGTATGTGCAGCAACAATCAGTGAAGTTTCCCTTGAGTTGAAAAAGGAGTGTTTTCACTCAGAGTTTATAAATGAGCTCAAAAACTCTTCTTTTTCTTCCCTTCCTGTACATGTTGTACATTTGTGCTCAGTACACATTACACGATTGTCTCATAGTACAAGATTGATCCTTTTCCTGGTAGGTGCTTTCACCGACTGTTTCCCCCAAGACAGGTCCTGCTTCAGGGAAGCAGCGCTCTGTGCTGTGGTTGAAATACTTATTTTCAAGGGTAATAATTAGACGAGTGACATATTCACCCCAGGAGCAAAAGGTAGTACTTTTAAGTTTCAAGGTTTCTGTGAGGCGCAGTTTCGATGGACAGTTTGCGGGTTTGGACGACGGCGAAACACCAAGTCAAATAATACTTTATTGTATTTGGTTAAACGCCCACAAAATGGCAGAACTGAGTTTCACTTGTCAAGTCACTGCTGCATATCCGCGCAGGCAAGAAGAAAAGCGCGGATAATTACTCGGTATATAAATTGGCCTAGTTCTGTTTTTAGAGAAGCGAGAGCTCCTTGTAGTTTCCTGTCATTTCAAACCATCATTTTTATTTGCATCATTGTCATATCAAAGAAGCCCCCGGAATCCATACAGTCTTTGTACTGAGATACATCAACAATACTAATAAAAAAAGAAAAAATAATGATAATGAATTGCAACCAAAGGGACAGACTGGGGAAGTGACAACTTAAAAGAAGTGCAAATTCAACCTCGCCAACGGTGATGGATGGAAACTTGATTGTGAAGATAAAGATGAAGCCTCAGAGGCTCGAACAAAGACTGTATGTTCTCCTGTAAGCATGAGGACCATCTATGGCCAATGAACACTTGTTTTAAGAGCCAAAAATAATACGGATTACAGATCAGGGCGTAGCGGGGCATCGAGCTAAATGTTAACATCAACATTTTTATAGTATAGTGCTCACATATTGTTGTGTGTATTGTTTACCTTCTTTGTCGCTAAATAGTCAAACACAGGTAGTTCGAGTTTGCAATCGTAATCCCTGGTAGTAACAGTGGAATACTTACAGGAGCATCCTCTGCTGCGAGTTCTATTCCCTCATGTACATTTCTGATATTTCAAGATAATGACCCTCTTCACCCTGGCGTGTGGATTCATGAAAAGCAGCAAGCCTTTCACGGCCTCCAGAATCCGCACATAAACGTTACTGACAGATTCCCACCACAAATGTACAAACTATGTGAGAAAGTTCAAGTTCTTTTTTTTCTTTTTCTTAAAGACTTGATATATCTATGTACTCATCGCTGTCTCTTATGAATTGCTTGCCTGTACATGCAAGCGGGAGGAAAGTGATTGTCTCTCAAAAGCGTTGTGTTGGAGACATTAAAGTCTGTCTTAATGCATTCATCCCGCCAATGAAAACAAGATAGAAGCTGACAGGACGCTTGCCTGACATCCGCCAAATACTTGAAGACGAGCGTGCAGATTGGCTCGCAGTGTTTACATGCTCACTGTCAGAAATATAAATTTTCTTGAAATAAAACAAACCCTAAGGGCCTTAAAACAACAAAATCAAAACATCACCTCTTTAAATAAAAAGATGACAAGCAGAGGCAAAACTGAATTGGATAACAGAGACTTAAATGACAGGGAACACATAGAGGGAGTGTGATATACAGTAGCAATTACAAAACGCTTAAATGACAAGCAAAGGGAATAACATGAGACACAATGAACGCTTCACCTCACATAAACCCATCAACACACGAGCCTGCATCCTCCAGGAAAAGTGACATTTTTATTGTAAAGCTCCTTATTGAAGGGAAATGTCCGTTGCTTATGGCTCAATGCGAATCACACAAGATTAGTATGAATTTCCTTTAAACACAAAGGGGTTTTTGTTTTGCATCAGTGGAACATTACTGAATGGACTCTTTCTCTTATTTTAATTAACATCACAGGCACGTCATAATGTCACTTTTTTCCCCCCCCTTTGTCTCCCATGTGGCAGCCCTTCTGTCCCCCGATAAAACTGCTTTTCTTTCGCTGCGGACCCTTGTGTGTGTGTGTGTGTGGGGGGGGGGGGTCCCGTGAAAGCCACAGACAGGAGATTGTCAGGAAGGAAATATTGTGGTAAAATAACAACAGGGGCAGGTGTTTTGTTTGAGCCCTCCTCTTTGGCATTTCTCAGCTGTTGGAGAACATTGGCGCAATTATAGACGACAATGGCCGCACAGACACAGGTATAGATTCATTACCTTTAACAACCCCTGGCTCCTTTCACCCGATCCGATCAGTTGCTCCTGTCTTTTCATTTGCGCCTCCGCTCCTCGTTCCTCCCCTTTTCATTCATGTCCACTAATATGCACACAAAACACAGAGATATACAAGAGAGAATAATAGAATAGTCTGCGGGAAAGGGCACAGATGCACACACTCGCATAAATTCAGACCCGGAACTCTTGTGCAACCAGATGTTCACAGCTGTACATCTGTAAAAAGACAGGACGTCATATCCAATAGCAGCTCATATGAAAGGAAAAAGCCAGTGTCGGATGCCTTTAAAAACCTGTGAGGTGTGTAGTGTCTGTAGCAGAATCTGATTTCTTTTAATAAGACATTATACTCGCGTTAATCAGGAAATTAAGTGGCGCCTTTTCTCTGTAGTTGCATGGCAACAGGTTTGACTTGTCAAATTTGAAAGTAGGATTTGTTTCACATGTTGTAGGTGTCAGTCCCAGAGGGACACGTCCTCTCCTCGTGACTCTATTATATTATATTATATTGCAAGTGGTTCCAAGCCACTGAGGATGGGAATCACTCGTTTTATCCCAGATAAAAGGGGTAAAATAATCTCTTACTCTAAATACCTGTAAATAATATTCACGGTTTGCCTTAAATACATTTTCAAGGCTTCCAGTTGAAGTTTTGACGATATGTCAGAAACATCTGTGGGGTTGTTTTCAGCTTCTTTCACAATGTAACTCGAGTTTTATTCAGTTGACAAATCTTATGCATGCAACCACAAAGTATTGACCTCATGTTGGAAATATCAGTAATTGTCTTTTTTTTTTTTTTGCTCATTTTAACCAAAAAGGGCCAGAAAATGTCCTGTGTGTAAATGGTTTTGCCCATTTTCCAGAGTAACTTCCAATATCTGGCAGTTACTTACAAAGTACTGCATGTTAAAATAGTGTATTAACAATTTTAATTGAAAAATGAATTTAAATTAAATTTGAAATTTAAATATTATCTTAAATATGTGTTAAATATATATTTAAGATATCATCTGTTTGAGTTTTTGTTTCAATGTCCAAAAACAGGCCCAAAAATGGAAACTTATGTACAGTTGTTTTTTCCAACTCTCTCCTCTCTGGTGACAAAGATGCTGATTCTACGGCTTCCTGTGACAGCGCGAGTGAAATTACTGCAATAACCACACGTTAGCTTTGACGTGCAACTTCTCAGCTTTCACAAACCGCTGGAATTTTAACAATAGCAAACCGTTGCGTAATTACGGTAATGCAAAGTGCAACAAAGGTGTTAAAGGGTCAAATTTTTTCGACTTTGCCTTAAAGTTTAAACCCTTCCTCAGTTTAGACTTAATCAGATTATATTCCCGTATAAAGCAGGGGCTCCTATGCAACTTCAACTATGTGTGAAGTGGTTTGGATGATATTCTACATTATTGCAACTGTTGTTCTGGAATAGTAAACACAATTTAAACACCATACATGTTCAGGGTGAACAGCTTTTGTGGATAATCAGTTTGATACCTCATGCATGTTTCTATACATCCAGGGTGCAGACGTTAACAGAATCGGCCCGACGTGGTCAGGGATTGTGGAGGAGTAAGTGCTGCGGACCATAAGCAGCCAGCAGATAGCCGTTATCACAACCAAACCCTTGCTTTCTTGTTACCTTGCGGCAACCCATTCAGAGGTGAAAACAAAATTAATTTCCTCCCCTCGCTCCATTCCTTTTACCTAAACACTGCAGGGCCCAGTTGTAGGGATTGCGATCGCACAGGGTTGAATTATTCACATCAGCCGTACGAGATGTCTCAGGAGTGCAATGGCGGTGAACAAACGACGTGCGACACGGCTCTAAGGAAGGACAAAGCTTTGTTTGGCCCTGATGCTGCACCTTGCACTTCAGAAAACCCAAATTTAGCTTTTATTTTAACTCCCTCCATGCATTGACTCCCTGGTACCTGTGAGAGAAAAAAACCTCCGGTGTTATCTGTTCTGATGTTACACGAGCGGTGAGAACAAAATAAAGCAGCTGATTCTATTCTGAGAACAACTTTCTTTCCTCTTTATCTCGGCTGCCTCTTGTTGTCTGAATGACAGATGCTTTGATTGACACAGGCAGGTTGACGAACTGTTACCCCTCACACTTCCATATGGGACCCAGTTGTACATTTGTGTACATGAGTGCGTTGCTATCTTTGGCAGACTATAGTGCAGGTGGTGTTGGGGAGTGGCAGCGACGTAGTGTTGCATTCAGTGTGGAAGCTCGAGCAGGGAAATAACATCAATGAGTAAAGTAAACTTTTGCATTTCGGTGCTAATTATTACACTACCTGGAATTGCGTGCAGTTGTATTGTACGAGCTGTTTTCTACCTGCTACCCTTTAACAAATGGCAAATGCTGTGCTGTAATTCGAAGGCAGTTACTGGCGATAAATGATAAATGAGCCACATTTGGCATAATGTAATATGTTTTCATGGTCCAATGCATTGCAGTTATAGCAGAAATCCACTCAAAATAATTAAGTTTACAGTAAGTAGAACATAGAGCTGCCCCATACATGTTCTAATATATGATAATGTACTGTTTACCCAATAGCATGTGAAGTAAAATTTCACTGTGATTCATTTCTTAATAATTCAAGTAATTTCATACATTATATCAAACACTGTATGTAAAAGCGCTCTTTTCGATGTGATTAATATCTTATTTTCCAACACATTATTACTGTTTTGGACTTTTTGTACGGCGGTCTAATTCCTGTTAAATGACTGAGATTTGTAAGATAATTTCTAATTTAAATTTAAATCCAACACCACGTCAGTTTAGCACGTATAGGCATCGACGGATCGCTACGTGGACAGACAGACAAACTGTCTGTCTCTGTTTACCCTGCAATGGCAGCGAGACAAGGAAAGGAAGGTCAGAGGTCGGACGGTTGTCTGGGGTCAACCTTTGCGTCTGGGCAGGGGCATTCATTTTGAACAACAGGAGGTCGTTTAAGAGCCGTTTAGGGGGTACAATTCTATGTGCTGAGAACATTAAACTGCCCCTGGGGCCTGTGCGTCTGTGTGACAAGTAATTATTCATAAGTAAACAGAGAAAAAAAATGAAAATAGTATAGTATTAAACACCCATGTTTATCACAAACCCCGCCATAGACAGATTGGGTCATATTTCAAATATAAAGTAACTTAAGTCTGATCAGTGCATGCTTGAGTCAGAGAATAGTTGGCGTTTAAATGATGGGATGGAGCAGGTTGAAAGAGTCAGATTATAGCTAAATGTAACTGTAAATTAGGGCTGCACAATTCTAGAAAAAATGTTTTTTTGCGTAGACTTGAGATCAAGATTCTCTGGCATGATTTTTTTTGACAAATCAAAATGTTTATTGCACTCATGAACAAAAGATGAGAAACATTCAATTAGGCATTCAAATAAAGTGCATAATGGGCTTATTGTAGTGGCTTTAGTGACATATGGCTTGTTTCCACTAGCTCGACTTGGGACGTTATTATAACCTGGGAAAAAGTGTGACGTCACAGGAAGAGACACAAAGTCAAACCGAACAATACCGAACTGTGGATTAGTTAAAAAAGACTTAACAATCCTGAAAATGTGCGTTAATCTCCAACATTTAGCAAAGGAAACGTCTAAAATCTCATCATTTAACAGAGGAGTCTGGTGTATTTAGCGAGTGTGCGAGCCGAATGCACAAGCTCGGGTCGGGTGTAAAGATGCTTCATGTGTTGAGAGAGAAGGCAAATCCAGAAGAATCGTTGTCATTTAGAAATGAGATCACGTGTAGTTGTGAATCGAGATTTTTACTGCACAATATCAGTCTTATAATTTAAACTTAAATCAATGTCACATTGGTTTTATTGCCTTTACCCTACGAACGCACTATAAAATGATTACATTTTACATAGGTATTTTTCTTCTTTGTTTACACCCACAGTGAATCTGAACTGGCATTAAACCTGCTGTTTTGCTGTTTGCAACTGACAAGAATTAATCCACATAATTATATGATCTATCATTTGATTTTGTAATTCTGAAGATTAAAAAAAAGTAAAAAAATTTTATTCAAGTTCAAAGGTTTTGACTGTTGTTGACCCTGGAGTGATCTGTAATAAGGGAGGTCTACATGTGTGAACCTGACAGGTACACTAGTCGAAGAAGCACCAGAGCTCAAACCACCATAGATCATGAGGTCGAAAAGGGTGGCGGAGGAGCAGCTGGTGTTTGTCAACCAGTGAGTCGTTTGCCTCCTCTGACATTGGCGAGCTAACCACAGGTCATGAGGGAACCAGGAGTCGTTTCTCAGCTGATAAGTTCTCGCTGTTTTTAAAGTGTGGGAATCCTCGAGCAAAACCTTCACATTTTCTGTGGAAAGAAGATGAGCTTGCAACTGGGCTGTGATGACACTTGGTGAAAGTGTTACTCTAACCACTTTTAAGTTGATTTTATTCTGCGATGCCCTCTTTTCCAATTTTTTTTTATTAGATAGATACAGACTGAATTGGACAGAAAAATCTGTCTTGCCAGGGCAGAATGGCGTCACAGACCCAATACGTGATCATGTAATCAATCTCTAATACGTAGAATACATATACTGCTTAGTTTTAAAGATAACTTTTTGTTTTTACCTAAATTCAAGGTGAAATGATTCCACTGTGTTGTAGAGCCATTATAAGGTTATGTAATGCAAGTTTGATTATTTTTACTTTTACCACAGCTGCAAAAGCTCTGCTTTTTCGCAAAAGCATATTGGAAAGCACTGTGGCGACTGTTTTTGTTGGAGTCCATGTTTGTGTGTGTGTGTCCTCGCTGTAGCTCAGCGTGACGGTTCTTCCAGTTGATTCCCACCGAATGTGGCAGTGGCAGCGCAAACAGCCCCTGCTTGTTATCCAATTGTGTGTCTGCCAGTTACGGGCAGACGAAAGTAGTGTTTACAGAGTTGACTGCAAGTACCGGAATGCAGTCTCTCCGTGACAGCCTGTCAATCATTTACCTATTGAGCTTTGCCTGGTTGCAGAGGTCTCGCATGCTGCCGGCACAGTCGATGCTTCAAACTCGTGTAAGTTGCTAGTTTGTCCTTGCAGAAATACATTGTGTATCTGTCAATTTTTTCCCTCAAAATACGCCCATGTAGAACTTTTAGTTTAAGCTTCTCCTTCAGTTTAACAGCCTCCGTTGCCCTGTAATCCACTTTCCCCCCGGCTGTTACACCAAACAGCTTCTCTATGAAACCAAACCTTATCAATTACTATCAATCTTTACTGGGGCAATTGAAAGACGCTGACACCATTATCACTTCAAAAACAGACAAAAAAGAAAAGGAAAGGGAGAGGGGTAGAGATCCAGCCTGTAATTAGTGGTCCTAACTGGAAGAGAGAACAGGGGGCCACATGTTTAGGGCATCTGTGGCCAAGCACACACATGCGCACACACACACACACACAGAGTCCCGCTAGCGTCTGGGGGTCTAGTGGTGTCAGCCCTACTCTGGGCCAGCGGCCAGAGCCTCTGTCCCTGTCATGTGGGCCCGTTAATGAGGAAGTCACATATGGACTAGGGACCCTCGTTAGGCAGGCAGGGCGCACACACACACACACACACACACACACACACACACACACACAGATGAAATCAGGAAAGCACACAAACACATACACATGAACAGGTGCAGGTGAGGGAGTGATGGACACCAGGCAACACAAGCAAGCTGGGGGCAGAGAGAGAACATGCTGTCACGGACGACATGAGGGCACCACCAGACGGGCCCTCACACACACACACACACACACACACACACAGTCTCATCAGTGCTCACTCAAACACGCCCAAAACACTACACTACAGTTCCTCAGAGCAACACGAGATCCCCCCGTGTTAACGAAGTAAACTGACGATGGAGACAGAGAGAGGGAGACATGCTGAGAGAAGACACCAACTACTGTACTTTACTCAGGGCAGGTGGATCAAGTAGGAGCAAGGACTCTGTGGAGCCTTGTTAAAATCCACCGAGCAAGTGAAAACAGTGTCAGGTTATATTGTAAATGACAGTTAAAGTCATAATCCTTGACGTTTTTTACGGGGGATAATGTTCTGGAGCTCCAGTGCTGTCAATGTTTCACCCTCCTTGTGTAGTTTTTCTTCGACATAAATAATAAATACAACAGTTTGTGCTTGTGCCATACCTGATATTTGAAGAATCCTTAGATTCTGGTTTTGTTTGTCATTCTAAACCTATGTCAGCTCCCCAAAATCAATTTAAGAAGAAATGAATGGACTATTTGCTTTATTTTGGAATAGAAATCGAGAACAATTACAGCAGCAGTTACTTAGCATTGTTACTATACTTTTTTTTTTTTTAAATGACAAACATAATCAAAGTAACTATCGACTTTGACTGCAGCGATGACACCACAACAACTGTATTCTGACACAAAATGGCAACTGCTGTGTCTGTGTTTTCCCCCTGTGCTGCGGCTGTTCTTCGAGTGTCCAATGGAAAATGGAAGGTTGGGGAAAGGACACACGGGGGTTGATGGGGTAGAGATGGTTCAGCTGCTGCCCGGCCCTTTGCTTTTCCCTGCCTGGGTTGTGTCTGTGCATGTGTGTGTGTGTTTGTGTGTGGTAAGAGGAGGGGTGGCGGAGGCATCATGGGGGCAACGCTCTTTCACACGGGCCTCTCACCAGCTGTCACCCCCAGCACACCGCTGAATGGGGCCTGTCACTCTGCCGGCCCCGTCGGGATTTAACTGGTCAAGAGAGGGAGAGAGCGAGAGCGTGAGAGGAGAGGAGGAGAGGATGGAGGGCAATGAGGGGAGGGTGAGAGGAAATACAAAAGCAGCTCAGAAAACCTGGAGAGCAGGGATTAGGGTGCACATGTGTAGAAGACACTAATGCATCTTACACTAACTTCACCCTCAGCCCCTCAGCACCCGCCTCCCAAAGCCCGGGATTAGACATCCCAAGCGGGCAGAGAGAGAAACATACACACAGTCCCAGGTCTCGACATCTCCTGTACTCGCAGGTTATTATCCATGTAGCCTCCTTTAGCTTATTACAGGCCCTCATTCTTCTATTTATCATCCCTTTGTGCCACATTATTTTTCTATGTCTTTTGGAATACATTATGTTTTTATATTTGAGTTAGATCAGTCGGGTTTGGAAGAGAAGAGGCTCTGCCCGTTTCTGCCACCGCGCCAGCTAAGACGAACAACACGGGGGCTTCGAAATCTACAACAACCCACCCCTGCTAAGTCTCTCTGTCTCCCAGTGTCCCTCCCTCTTACCGCCCTCCCTCCCTGCTCTTTCTCACTCCTTCACTTTCTCTTCCTGTGTCTCTCCGGCTCAGTCTCGCTTTGTGTTTGTAGAGTGTGATGGAAGGAAGAGAGGCAGGTTTTCGGCTCAGGCGGAGTCCTGTTTACTGAAGACCTGAGGGAGGAGAAACGGCCGCTCTGTGTGCGTGCGTGCGTGCATGCGTGCGTGTGTGCGTGCGTCGTTGCTGTTTACTGCTGATACTGCCACAGTCCCTAGCTCTCTGTCGCACATTCTCTCTCCCATTCATATTCAAAAAATGCTTTGGCATAGCATAGCATGGCATGTAAGAAAGCAGTATTACCAAAGACGGTTGTACAATTTAGTGTAAGCAAATCTCAAAAATAACATAATTCAACGTATAATAGAACTTAGTTGTTATTATTGTGAATATCCTGGAAGAGATCAAGGAAAGTCAGGAGTTTAATGTGATCTCCCTCTGTCGTGACGTCAGGTTACTGAATTTAAGTGAAGCGCGTTCAACAGTTGGTTTTTGAGTTGTTAGTGAGTTTCTCCTTCTGTCATTTATCTTCTCACGCAGGTTCGTCAGCGTCTGCCAGTGTTAAAGGGCCAGTTTGAGATTTTGTTGCATTGCATTACAATTAGTTTTTTTCTAAAATGTTTATTATTGGCGCTATTTGGAAAGCTTTTGCACGCCATGTACATGTCATTTTTTATTTTTTTATTTATTTATTTTTTATTCCTGTTTCCATTAGTGCAAATTCAGCCATGCACATCATGAATAGCCAAAATTCACATCATCCTGCCCATAGGGGTCACTAGCACTTCACCAAATGACTGAGGATTTGCAATGGAAAATAGCTGCTGGTAGAGTGTAGTCATATGTGTCTATGTGTGTGTGTGTGTATAGGCCATAACAAGGATACACGCACACACAGGATACCGCCCTATATGCTTAGCTCAGAGGTAACCCACCCCCAGCTCTCATGCGTACATGTATGTAGAAAAATTTCCCAGCATGCCTCTCTCTCTCTCTCTGTCTTTCTTTCTCTCCCTCCATAGCATGTGACATTTCTTCACATCGCGGTGGAAGAGCGGTGGCGAGCGAGTTGGCCGCAGCTCAAACCAAGTCCTGATTAGCAAGGGCTACATGGATGTGACACGTCCTCTCTGCCAGCGTGTGATACACACACACACACACACACACACACACACACACACAGGAGTCTACTGCCTGGAAGAGTAGACAGGCCTCAAGCAAATGAAATCCACCCCCCCTCTCTGCCATCACCCCACACACACACACATACACACACACACACCACAAATGCAAATGAGCTCTCTGGTCAGCCAGGCTGAAAAGGCAAGAGAAGGCAGGAGCGTATGGCCAAACAGCGGGCTACCACCCAAACCCCCACCCCACCACCACCACCACCACCACCACCAACTTCTCCTCCTCACCCCTTTCTCCATCACTCACCCGCATGAGCACACACACATACACTGATACACAATATCTCCCTTGTTAACACACACACCTCCGATTTTTCTCTTCCTCTTCTCTGCATATTTACATATTTATCACACGCTGTAAAACATGAGACTGCATCTCACCACAGAAAGTTAGTGTCACAGTGGTTGAAGTCAATAATTGTGTATACAGTGAGTGTTCCGTCCCTCTGAAGACACTGAGAATTTTGGTGAAATATATTCAAAATCCAAAAAAGTCAAAGCAGAACACTTGGGTGTTCTGTTGCATCCAGCTAATTTTGCCAATATTCTAGCTTTTATTTATTTATTTTTTTTGTAGCATTTAAATCTTGATTGGAGTGTCGAAAAATAATTAATATTATCTGTAAATTACAGTTTCACTTCATTATTATTTAAGAAAAAAGTACGTCTAACAAAGTAGTCAAACATTTCATTATTTACCTTTTTAAAATTCTAAATATGCATATAAATGTATTTATTTTTTTACCTTATTGTCCACATGGGCCACAGGTGGTAAGATCACGCAAAAAAGGTATGAATGAATAATGAATGAGTGTACAGTGACAACACAAAATTGTCAGTTAATCTGAGTCAACGGGGGCCCAACGTGTATTTTCTCTGGGATTTGTAGAGCGATCACACACTGATGTGAGCACTGGTTGTCCAATTTAAAACAGAGCGGACACAACCTCATAACTGAGCCCAAAGCCTGGGCCCAAATACAGAAATTAATAACATTTTTCATCTGCTGTGGAAAACAACAACATTATATATATTATATTGCACAAGTTATAGGGAATAGTAAGTTATTTTGAAAAGGTTTGGAGCAAAAAACGCAAAATAAACAAAGAAAAAACTACATATGGAAGAACACACTTAGTTTTTTGTTCATTTTCTTTTATTTGTTCTATCTATTTAGTTCTTTTTGGAAGTACCATTCAAAGTAAATGTCTGTACAACATCTTAAAACCATGTCTTATTTAGGATAATATATGAGCAGTACATGAAGATGTAAAGCAGGTGATTCCAGGGGACGTCCCACTTCTTATTCAGCACATTTTCCTCCCTCCGTTCACAGCTCACCTTTCTAAGAGCTGTTTTCCCCCTCGACGCCTATCACATGTTTGTCCACACTATCACGTAGGACATGTGTGCATGTAAGTGATGATGCAAAGCAGTCGAGGGGCGTCACATGTCCACCATGTTGCTGAGGTCGAGCTAACTGAGGCGCACGTGTCCCTCTGAGGCCCTGACGGAACATTTTAGCAGCACAAGCACGCTGTTAAAGCAAGTGGCCTAATTTTTGCAACTCCCTCGCTGCTTGGATTCACTCTGCCTCTAATTCTGAATCCCAGCAGAGTGACTTTTATTCTTTCATCACACTGGCATTGTCTTCAGCTCTCATTAGGCAGCCTCTCCTCGTCCTCACTCACTCACTCAGCACTCAGTAAAGAGATAAAGCTCTAACATTAAATCCAGAGATGAAGGAGATATTCCTTCTGTTTCTTTGTGGTGGAACATTCTCAATCAGACCTCGTTAGATTTTCAAGAAGAATGTATTTCTGCCTCTCAACCTGTGGAGACTTAAAGTGTCTAAGTATATCTGCGCTGACACTTGACTTCAGTGAGCGGCCTTATTCCAAATATCTGAGTAACGCTCAAGTGCACAATTTAACCTTTTGTAAGTGTATGTTAATGTAAAGTTAAATATTCAGAATAAACTGCAGTGATGGAGCTGCTTTTTTTTTACATTTAATTAAATAAAAGGAATGTTTAATAGTAAATAAATGTAAAAAACTCATGCAAATTAATACTTTTTTTGTTTTGCTTATTTACATTCCAAACAACAATTCAAACATATTTGGAGTTATTTGAGAAATTATATTTTACATTTTTTGTTAATTTAAATAAATTATAATGATAAAAAAATCAAGCTTTTCTGTAATATTTTACATGTCTGACTCTGCAGGCTTTTCCACGTCTCTCAAAATGATTATTATTTCTTGTCTGCGTGGCACAACTTCATGCAAATTAAGACGCTCATTATCACTCAATCCGACAGGAAAACCATATCAAAGTCTCAACGAGAGCTGCGGCAGACACGTAAACAGCAAACACGTAGCACGTCACACCTACTGCACCGCCATTTCAATATTGTGACAAAGCAGCAGATCAAAACAAGAACGCATGCTATTTATTTTAAAGCATTTAAAAAAAATCTGCCATTCAATAATCCTCAAGGCTTTCCCTCTTAAGCAATGGAGAAAAAAATAAATATATATATATATATATAATTTCACCCAGGGTCAAGGTCAACAATCCACATCATAGCGAGGTCGCGAACTTGACCCCGGAGCGGCGACCCGGCGTCTCCCAAGGAAAAGCTAGAACATTGTTTAGTGAGCACTTACACTCAATCTTCCCCCTCCGTCCCACGAGCTACAGTACACGCTCCATCCTGCACAGCTCCTAGGTGTGCAGCCGCCCGGTGATAAAAATGTTACAGCTACAGCGCGGCCTGTCAGCCAAGTGGACGGGAGGGGGCGGCGGTGGCGGGGAGTAGGGGTCGGAGGGGTGGGCTGGTGGAGGCTACAGGAGGTTTTCACTCAGCGGAGGAAAGAAAGAGGGCAGAGAATAAGGTGGTGGTGGTGGTGGTGGTGGTGGTGGTGGAGGGGGGCTCACACAATAACATGAAAAGATGAGATGTGAAGAGGTAAAAAATGTTACTTCTGGAGGCATTTTTCTCAAACCAACGACAACAGAGCTTTTCACCTTTGTGGTGCAAAGGTCAGGTTTCGCCTCGGGCCGAGTCAGCTCAGACTTGGAGAAGACAACTTTCCCTTTTTCCCCTCCATGGAGGGATAAAGTGTGTGTGTGTGTGTGTGTGTGTGTGGGCGAGAGCCTGTCTCCCATATGTGTGTGTGTGTGCATGTGAAAGACCAGAGCAGACTTGCACCAAATAGACCCTGTACATTATCCTGCTGTTAATGGGCCTGTTTTTTAATGGCTTCATGGGGGTGTTCAGCCCAAAGTGCCACCCAGACCCAGTGCCCTTTGTCTCCTTTTTTTATATATATATCTGTAAAGATCACTGAGCCTATCAGGAGAAAAGAGGGTGAAAAAATGATGCAGTAAATCCCAGATATTAATCTAGTTTTAGCCGTTTTTTTCCTCCGGTTGTATATTCATAGTATCGTGTCTTGTTGCTACTTTAGCATCACAAACAATCTATAAACCAATATTATTTGAAAGCAGACTTGTACCAGAAATATTATAATATGCAAATTTATTAATACACAAGCTAGTCTAATGTATGAGAGTTCTTACTCAAACAAACAATACTAAAGTTAAAAAGTATTTTTCAAAATATTCCTTTCCCCACCTAACGAAAGCTGTCGCTTTTTTTTCTCCATTATTTGTCGTGACATCTTTTCCTTTCCTATTTAAAAGTGACAGACTTGAGCTTTTTTATATGTGACGGTTCTCTAATAGTCTCGTGTCTACATCTCTGTGTGTAGTGCAGTAAAAAAAAAAAATCTGTGTGTCTATCGGGGGGGAGAAAAAAGAAGGGGAACACTTGTACTAAGTGATGGAAAGAGTGAAGGAGAGTGTGAATGACAACAGGGGAAAGAGAAAAGGGGGTGGAAGGAAAAAAAAAAGAGAGTGAAGTCTGATTAATAATTGCAAGGCTGCTAGGTGCCGATCTTCTGGCTTCTCACTTCAGTGGGCCGGCGCAGGGATCTCGCCTTCGGCCGTGTCGGTGGGGCTCATTAGGGAACCTCCAGGGACCTGACAGAAATTGTTAGCGGGATGTGATGGCCGAATCAGACGCCCCCCCTCCCCACCACCACCCCTGCTTCCTCCCTAATTCCCTCCACCCACCAACGTGATCTGGACAGGAGAGGAGAGGAGGAGACACAGGGACCAGCGTTCCTCCCCAAAAAAAACTGCCTCCATCCACTGGTCCATAACAAGTCTGCCTGTACTACACCTGTAATCAAACCGCTGCCCCCTCCATAAAAACCCTACCGGGGGGAGCGAAACCACGCCACAGACCTCCAGTCTGATTGGAGGCAGTGGAGGACGAGGCAAGCAGCAGCACAGCCCCGATCCATAATTGATGTGTGTGCACAATTACAGGCCTCCAGACATCAGCAAAGTGGTGCACAAGCGCCTCAAGGATAGTTGAATTTTGAATAGGCATAGGTTGCATAAAATCAAGGATCACTCTGTTTCCTCCGACTGCCCACCCCGCCCCCCACCTCATTGCATATCTCCCTCCTGAATTTTGATATCCACTCTGTGTCCAGTGTGTGTGTGTGTGTCCAAAATGTGCCAAGCAAGTATAATGGATGAGTGAATGTGGGCTCACTTCACTGCATCTGCATGCCATTTCTCTGTCTAGTGCATATTTTTGACTTTAAGGGCGTTCATTTGCACTCGTCCACTCCCATGAGCTGCACACAGCTGATCTTTTTTTTTCTATAGTAGTACGATCACAAATCACATGTTTACTTGCATGTGAAAAACATCACGTTAGGTTGTGTTTTTTTCCCCTCTCTGCAGCCGTTTATTTTCTGTTAATATTCTACAATTAAGTATCTTTTCTCTGGCTGTGAAGTTTGAATTTGACTGAACTGTCTGTACAGGATGAACTTGCACCAACTATCAATAAGTTTGAATTAGTCTCGTTTTAAAAATCACATTGAAAATACTTCAGTGTTTTTATACTATTAACTGAGAGAAATCTCTAAATTAATTACTTAGCTTATAATAATCATATTATGCGATGAGAAATGAATTAATTCCTCTGCTTATATGCTAATTATGCATTCATGGTTGACTGAAAATTCTATACTTTTTCCCCCCTCCATTAAAAGCTTGTTTCAACTTTTATTTTATTTTTTTTACCACAACAGACAAAAGAGCCAATAGTCACCACAGAGCAAGTGGATTAGAGGTGTTTTTGGTGTGTGTGTGTGTGTGTGTGTGTGCGTGCAGCATCAGAGCACATTCAGCAAAGGCCCCGCTGAATAATCTCTGGCAGAAGTGAAAAGATTATTGTTGATTCACTCTCCGTACGCATGGACGACGCTCCAACACTAATTTGGCAGCTCAGCAAAAAAGAAAGAAAAAAAAAAAAGGCAATTTGCAAAGTTTTAAAAAAATTTACATAAACCCCAATTTTTCAAGGAGGCGTGAACATGAGTGTGTGTGTGAAAGAATGATGTGTGTGTGTACAGTAAACTACTTAACAATTATCAGCATAAATGTAGATATTGATCCCTTGAATCTCAGACTTTTGTAGCAACTTAGTTATTGTTAAAAGTTTACACTTTTGCTAAATAATAAAAATTATTTAGATTCATGAAGCACCTTCTATCGTATCCATGGCAAAGTTACCAAAGTTTCCCGTCTTCAACCGTGACACCTCGTGTGATTGACACATTTGATAATCATATTCACGTCTACAGCCGCATCGGTGATATTTTGTTGTGAACTTTTTAACCAAAAAAGACAATCAAATAATCGCACGACAGCCAAGAATATATTAGGATTTCTGTTATTTCTGTGTTTTAAACGGGAGGGGGGGGTAAAAAGTTACGGAGAATTAATGAGTTAAACTCTTGCGTTCGCAGAGTAACAGGGAAAATGAACTTGTTCAGTAATCAGTCGGTGACCTCGCGAGTTTCCTTTCCACAATCAACCGCGCAACTTGAGTGAAACGTCTCAGCTCAAACGTGCCTCTGTGTGGGAGTTGGGTGGGAAAGAGAGAAAAAAAAGATTTATTGTAATGATACGAATGTTTGCATGCACACATACGCGTATGCATACCACGCTGACCCTCGAGTTCAGGTGAAAGAGAAACAGCGCTTTTCTTTGGAAATCAACCAAAACCAAACAAAACCAACGGATATTTGTATAAGAATGGAGGGAGATGGAGAGGGAAGTGGAAGGACGCGTAGCCTTGCATCTCGCGCAGCGGCATCTAGTGTCTTCACCCTTGAGTGTCAACAGGTGAAAGTGGGTGATAACAGTGTTTGATGTTGCCAGACAGAATTTCTACCACCCAACTTCACTTCTTCTTCTTCTTCTTCTTCTTCTCCGAGACCTCTCAGTAGACTTCAAAGCCCCCCTCTTCCCTCCTCTATCTCTCTCTTCTCACTTTAATCCACTGCAGCACAGCCCTTCAGTTCAAAGCGCTCAGGAACACCCCTCTGCTCTGGAAAAAAAAAAAAAACTGCAACCCAAACTTTTTCTTCAACCAACCTTCCTTCCCTCTCCTTCCTCCATCCTCCCTCCCTCCTCTCCCCCCCTCTGCTGAGTAGCAATTACAGCTCTGCTAGCGCGCTGACCAGCTCCCGCGATTAATTAATCCCACAAAGAGCGCTCATTTCCTGGCTTTCTCAGATTGACAAGAGATGAAGGGCAGAATGGGGGGGGGAGCAGAGATGCCTGTTTCAAAAGCAATTCAATTTGACCAAGCCAAAGAGAGGGGAGAAGAAGAGAGTAAAAAGGGAGATGAGAAGAAAAGACCTGCTCCCCTAAAGTAGGTGGAGGTGGAGGACACATTTGATACAGGGCCCTACTTGAATGTGATTGAATGTTTTGTTGCAGAGGGCCCTTTGCTAATCTTTACCTGCACAAAAAAATTCACAGCGCTCCAAAACGCGCACTCGAGGGCGCTGTGAGTTGAGGGGCTCTGGCCTGGGTGGGCAAGACGGTTGGGGAAAGTGGTTTCATGTTCTATCCGTACACTCTCGCCTGTTGGACTTTTCTCTCGGGGAGAAAAGGAATTCCTTTTCCCCTCTAACGGACAGTCCACTGGGTGGGGTGGGGTGGGGGGGAGGACATGGGAAGTTGGGGCGAGGAGCATCGCCAAGAAGAGGGGAGCAAGTGACGAGTGAAGGGATTTGGAGGTTTCATTCATGGCCTGTGTGTGCCGGTATGTTTTTGAATGGTGTGACACGACTGCATTTCTGCGCTAATCCCATTGTATAGTAGTGGAACTATTCTGAGGGAGGCCATTTTTAATCAGAGTGCAGGATGTGGACCTCTTGAATTAGAATTTTACAGACCAGCTCCGTGCCACTGTCGGCACGTCCAGCCTCATCTGAAGCCTTTTTAACCCTTAGATGCATGGGTGGGGTCAAAAATGACTCCCATGGGTTGTTATTCTTCAAAATTGAAAGTTTTTATATTTTCATATTCCAGGTATTCCTCATAAAACCTGTTTGTGACATGAGGCCAATTGCATCTTCATTCATTTTAAGAAATTTAAGTTTTTGTACCACTACTCCCCAATGGAATCTAAGTATAAATCACTTTTTTGTTGACCAAAATATAATAAAAAGCATCATCTTTAACCAAAATTCAAGACATTTCTTACGTTTATTGCAAAAATGCATTGATTCTATTGGAAGAGTACAGGTATTGGTAGGTCGTGCATCCAAGGGTTAAAAAGACATAAACAGGGTTTATTTCAACCTTCCATTCATTACGGTTGTCTCATCGTCCAGTAAAGACGGTCTCGAGTCCGTCGTGGATCATTTGCAGGAAGTATCAGCGCCTCTGTTTCTGACGTCAAGTTCAAGAGTTCAAGAGAAACTGAACAAACACCAGGTCACATTTCCAAAAGCACAGGCAATTAACGGCGTCTACTCCTCTAAACAATTTGGCTTTGAGTGGCTTTGTAGTATTTTGAAAATAAATGAGACCCGACTGTCGACAGATGCAGCATCAATAAAAGCCTTCGCTCACCTGATGAGGCATCAATATTTCACGTAATCAATTTCTTTGAAGGCGGTTGATTGAAGGTGTGAAATTCATGTGGAGATTTCTGCAGTCAATGGAGTTTAAAATATTAAAGCGCAGTGGGCTTCTCTTTGTTTTGTGAAGAAGCTCAAACAACAAACAACTCTGAAGGAGTTTTCATCGGAGTTGGGTGCAGAATCCCGTGTTCGTCGATCATAAAAAACCAGAATGTTAAAACAAAAGTAAAAAAACATTTTTTGTTGCTATTTGCATTGTCTTTGTGGCTGATAATGAAAATAATATCCTGGATGTCTGTGGTTGGAAGTCGTGATTATAGGTTTGCATTGTTGCAGCGTTGATTGTGATTGTTAAAAGTTTTAAGATCCAGATTTACATATGAAACAGCAGAGCCTCTGATTGGTGTCCTCAAAGTTGGACCAAAACTTTCACCGGACTGACGACTCGAAAAAATCACATTAGCAGTAGATCGTGTTTCTACATCCTAAAAGGCAAAGCATTGACAGGTGTGAATGGAAGTGGAAATTTAAATATTCAGCCAGAGGGTGGAGAGAGAGAGGCGTGGGGTCGGGGAGTAAGAGTAAAGGCCATTTTCACTGACCCAAAATGTCTACAGGTCCAAACACCGGCCCTCACTTCAGACGAGTCCAGATGTTCTCACACATATTTTGGTGTGAGCATGCAACCACACACCAAAGAGTCATCTCAAAAAGCGCGAGCTCAGGGACGCCGCATGTTTTTCTATCATTCATCACCCCGGTGTCAAAAGTCATTATTAAGCAGTTGTTTTCATAAATGAGGGGCAAAAACAAAACCTTGAAAATGAATTGCCGCACTTGATTGGATGTGATCTCCTCTTCCTGTTGTGTGTGGCCAGACGTTAAGACTTTGTTTTTCTATTTTTTTTCTAATTCCAACGGGGATTTCTGTACCTCGCCGAGGTCTATTTGTGAGTCACACAGTAACGCTATATTTTCACACACGGCCGAGCTGCCAGTTTACCAATAGCCAAGCTGTTTCAACACTAGACATTGTGTGGGTGTTTGCCCCCTTCTGCAAAATATGAGCTGGCACTCGACAAACAGAGCGCTTCCTTTAGGATAATTTGGTCCTCTGGGACGGACTTATGAGCCATTAACAAACTTCCCTCTGCCGCTTCAACAGGCCACGATCGCAGGAAAAACCAACACTTTAAAAAACTTAATTTTCCCCTCCTTGTTTGGTCGACCTGATTAGCCAACTGCTAATTCTCCTCCCTGGTGCAATTAATCACATTGACACCTGTACTCCAGGCTTTGTCAGTCTTCGTTCTCCTCTCCCTGCCAAGCGTCTTGTAACCAGTGTGCAGTACGTGTGTTAAAAAAGCATCCCCACACTCTAAAGTCAAATATTTGCATCTCTTTTTTTTTTTTAGTATTTTTCCTGAAGCCATGGAGGAAAAAAAGAAAAGAAATCTGTTTATTAGCATGTGGATTTTCTAGAGTCAAATAGCGTATCTGGTTCCCGTTTGAATGATAAAGCAATGAAAAGGTACTAGTGCTTTATTCAAACTACATTATGCATCTCTGCTGTCAGCTGGGGAAGCCTCTATGAGAGCATGGAAGCATGCTTGAGGCAATCTTGATGTATGAATATACCTATTAAATCTCATTAGAAAGAGCATTTGAGAAATTGCATTTGATGTCGTGTAAGTGTTGCCTTTCTCTCATACGCACAGCTGTTAGAGTAGCACACGCAGCCGTATGAAAACTGCTAAATCATGACCAAAAAAGTACTGTGCTGAAATTTGATCAACAAGAAATTTCACGAATCAAACAACAGTTTTTTAAGAAGCAAATAAAAACATCGATTTAATCATTCAAAAAGATTGTATTTTTTTGTTGCACCGTCGCCGTCCTTCTGGAACCTGTTCCCCGTCGACATCCGATAAAATAATTAATAATCTGACAAACGTTAGATATTTACAATTATTTTGTCGGATGTCGACGGGGGAAAACTTGGGGAACGAGTTCCAGACAGACAGCGACTCCAAGCCTGTGACGACTTCCGGTCCATGGAGCTGTCGCTCTGAAACGCCGTAGCCAGTCAGCAGGCAGCTTCCTAAGACCCGCCCACAAACAAAAAAAACACGGCACAAAGAACAAGTGTATTTTCAAACAATAAAATACAGTATTTTTGAATGATTAAATCGATGTTGATGTGTGTCGATGACACGCATGGGGAGAACGTGCAAGTCCATGTGCAAAAATGAATATGAGTGAATCTACTTCAGAATACAGTAGATTAATAGTGTAGATGACGGTGCTTGTTTTTCTGTTATCAAACTAACTCTAGTCAGCCGTGATGTTTTTACATAACATCCTGTGAAAACACCTGTTTCTGTCGCGCTGCTTTGCTCAAAATGCAAACACTGCAAAGTAGCTCCTTGTTATACTTGGTAATACTGAGAGTGAACTGCATCAAAAAAATCAAAAAAATACTGTAGGAAAATAGGCTTTTTGACGTGAAGTGGCAGAGTGTGTATTGTATAACCTTTAAAAAAATAGCTGTGCTTCATCCAGACGTCCAACCTTCTACAGTGGATTCAGCCTTAACTGAAACTGTGAAAGATTCCTGAGCGTTCGTGTCATTAAATTGCTCCTGTAACGTCTGACGCTGAACTGACTGTAATTCTAGCTAAATCACTCTATTAGCAATACACTGTAACACGCCATTATTTTTTGAAGTCGAGCGATAAAGCTGCAAAATTCCACTTTCTCGTCGGGACAGGGATTGGTGGGTTTTATATCGATAGGTAAATCCTGCATACTTTGTGTCTTTTTTTTGAAAATCAATTGTCCGAAAATGAACGGCACGATTGTCAAGGCTCTCGTCTTCGTCCCTCTCGTGATTGCCTCCTAAAAAGCAGGTTAATCATGAGGATAATAACTCCATCTCCACTGAGACGCAGTTCTTTCTACTCCTCCTAAAATGTTTTTATGAAGGGTGAAACTAAAGTTCTTTGGAGTTGTTGGTCCAGTTTCCCCGAAACTCCAGAAATCTCCATTTGCATCAAAAGTCGGCGTGAACTTTCACTCGCGACAGTACATTAACGATCCTAGAAAGTTATCCCGCTACAAATGTCACCTCTCACATTCATAGTTTCACCCCAATGCTAATCTAGTCACTGTGGGAACAACTAGTTTAGTGATATCAGAGTTGCTGCTTGGTAATCGCAACTTTAGTACAGTTTTTGGTGTGAGTTGAAAAAGATGATTTTTTTTCTCCCCCCTGACTCGTTTTGTGTTTTGTGCTCTCTGAATTTCTCACCGTGGCGAAAAGTGCGTCACCGCGTGGCGCTTGGAATGACAGACCGGCTGTTGTTTGAGAGGTCAGGGGCCAATCTGGGCATCAAACTGCCCTGGAAGGCTAACGTGACAGTGCACCTGCCTTGCATCTAAATCCTCGCACCCCGAACCTCGCCATCAAAAAAAAAAACCCTCGGCCCGCAATGACTCACATGCAGCAACAGCCAGGACATCTGTGGAGTTTTGGCAGCTCGCGCACTGGTGTGTACGAGCGTGCATGTGCGTGTGCGTGTGCGTGTGTGTCTCTGCATCCAGTCACAGTGTGTGAGACCTCATATTCCAGCCAACACTGACTCGTACTCGGTCTATGTTTGGCCAGCAAAGCAGTGGGAGCCGCGCTGCGTCTTATAAGCGGCCACCGTGTCAGAACGAGAGGGCCTGTTGCTGCGTCCTGAGCCGGGAGCCTCTTCTAGCCCCAAAAAAACATACAGTACGCACATGCACACGCACACTCCGTCTTTGTCGCACTAAAATCCGGCACACATGTAAATACTTTACACACGCAGACGCCCTCCCCTGCATGAATATTCATTTGCAACTGTGATGAGCTGTGACATGCTTTCCTGGCAGGGCCCCGGGTCCACATGGCCGGGGTGTGAGAGGAAGAGAAAGGCCGCGTCGGAGCGTGTTACTCAGGCGCTGCCTCATTCAATTGGATCCAAGCGCGATGGTCGGATTTCTCAATCTCAGATGGATTCCAGACGTTTCCTCAGAGCCGCTCCTCCCCTTCCTTCACTCTTTGGTTTCAAAGGAGGCAAAAGTGAGGGGTCCGTGTGCACATGTGGACGCTGAAGTGAGGGGAAATGGAGGAGAAGGTGCACCTTGCTCCCAGTCTTTTTTTTTTTTTTTTTTATATGAACCAGTGCTTCTGGGTGAAATTTGAGCGGAGGTGAGAGCTTCTTTAACGAGGTGTCGCTTTTGATCGGGGGTTGGCACGAGGAAGCTGGCATGGCCGATCATTGCGGAACAATGCCGCCTTTCCGCGGCCGCCCATTGTGCACAGATCTTTGCATTGTTCGGTCCTCCCTCGCCCCCTACACCGCTTAACACCCCGGCCAGCTGGCACGGAGATGGCAGTGCCGTTGACAAGGTCCACAATACCCCCCTCTAGTCCACATTACAATAGTGGGACATGAACACAGCCACCTCTATGGCACACAAGAGGCTGAGGAGGGGATCGTGGGGCCTCACAGGCAGGTGGTGCTGCCAACGTCTCTGCGACGTGTCGGTAGCTTTCACTGCTGACAAGGGGCTGGCAGAGAGGTTTCTTCTTTTAAAATCCACATTGTTCACAGGGGACTCTAGAGGATGAGTGTTTGTGTGCTGTGTTTCTCTCTCTCTCTCACAGAAATAGGGAGCTTAGTCTCCTCTCATTCTTACTGCATACACATCCAGCCAGAGAATGAATACACACACAATTCAAATTCTCCCCCCCCCCGTCTGTCTGACTGTCTGTCTCTCTGTGTGCCTCAGCTTATTGAATCATTGCACAGACTTCAAACTTTTGTCAGGGTTTATCAATACGAGAGAAATGTCAGACTCGCATGTTTTGGCAAAACCCAAGTGGAAGGAAATGTTATTTTTTCTCCCAGAGAGATGCAGAATGCTGAGGTATCTCAGGTCTGAGTGACAGCTGGATGACTGTGCTGCTGCTGCCGGTGTTGCTGTTCCTCGAGTCAGCATACGCAGTTTGCAGAGGGTGTTGTGTTCTGTCTTTTCGGTTGTGGCTGGAGTCTGCAGCTGCTGGTTTGTCACCTCACAGCGAGCTTTAGTGCCTCTTAAGAGGCTCCGAGTAGGTTTTCACAAAGTTGGAAGAGTGTGTGTCAGCACTGTTGGGGTCCCAGGATGTTGTTTTTCTTTGAAAGTCCTTTTGAAACATCATCATAATAGCATTTTTGTAGTCTATAATCTAGTAGTTTATAATCTATTGTAGCCACTGTGACGATCCAGCTCTCTTTAGGCTTGTGACTGACTTTACTCACTCAATAATAATATCTCGTGCTGCTTAGTTTGCACCGTTGATTGAGTGCTGGCATTGTGGCTTTTCCATCCCAACAACAAGAGCTGCAAATAACTAATTAATTATTTTCTTAATCGAGTAATCGTTTGTTCCATAAAGTGTTAGAAAACGTTAAAAAATGTTCATCAGTGTCCTGGAAATGATGATGTTTCTCAAATGTCTTGTTTTGTCCACAGGCCAAATAATTGAGTTATAATGATTTCTTTGTCATATTTGACCCCAGGATTACAATGGACTACATATGCCCCTATACCTCTATTTACTTCAATTTGCACACTGCACATTGCACCTTACATTTCATCTATTTATATATTTATGTTTATTTCGGTCATGACATTTAGATCACTCATCACACAACAGTGCAGTTCACACCTCACACACATGCACATTTATGTACAGAATCTTTTCTTTACTTGTTTTTTTTTTACCTGCATATTAAAAGTTTTTTCTCTTTAAATGATCGTCTTTCAATAGCAGGTGGCAAATTTGGAACCTTTTCACCCGTGGACCCGCGGAGTCAAATGTTAATGTCGCTGTTTGTGTTTGCATGAATTCAGAAAGGCCGCGGCTGAAAACCACGATGGTTTTGATGTTGAGATGTTCCACTGCCTTGGGTAATGTGGTCCAGCTGACATTCGGGGCATCAGGGGGTTTATATGTATAAACGTATAAATACACAATACGTTGGCATATAATTCATACTTTTAGAGTTGCTAGTTACTTGTACCTGCCAAACAATCTCTTCCTGGTCTGAAGCACTTTCAAGTTGTGCTTCAAGTTTCATTTATTCTCTAATCAGGACATCCCTGTGGACGTCTCACCCTCCTCCTCCTTCCATTCCTCTTCCCCTTCAACCCTTCCTGTCCTACCCCAAAGGTTCTCCCCTCCTCGCCGCTGTCAGTTCAGCACTTTTAAAGGAGAGCGGTTGCTCTTTGAAATGCATATTCCACAAGGCCCGACACTGGCATGTGTACACTGCTGAGTAATTGTGGAGGCCAAATGTTTAATTACACATGGCAGGCCAAGCAGCGGGAGGCCACACCGCAGCGGGGCTCAAAAACAACGGCCTAGCTTTTCCGTCTCTCGGTCAGACGCGCCAATAACACCCAGGCCCCTCCAAAAACATACTGAGAGTACAGACGGCAGGGCGAGGAGAGGTTAAGGGATAGGACGGAGGGAAATATGTTTTTATGTTATGTTTAAGAGCTGATTTAACTCTTAAATTCCCACGTGTGCCGTTTGTTTTTGATCATTAACAAATGCTATAATAGATTTTAAGCAGTGGAAGGCGTGCAGAACACTTAGCCTGGAAATGTCCCTGCGTTAAATGTGCTTAAGCTTCACATTAGACCTACGGTGGTCTTTGGTCTTCTCAGCAGGCCTGGGGTTTGTCCTGGTTCTGCTAATGGCTCCAGACTGGTGAAACCGGGACCCGACGTCTGTGACCCCCGGGGTGCTGAGGGTCGGCGGGAGGAAGTGCAGAGCAGCGTGGGGGAAGTGGGAGCACCTGTGCAGGTCAGTGGCAGCCCGTCAAGCTTAACTAATTTTGAAATTGACCTCCAACCTCCATTCCCACGGTGCACTGGGGCACTGCAGTGCTGAGAAAGGTCTGGTCTCCCTCTTGCAGCTTGACTCCTGCTTCTAATTACCTGCTTGGAACAAAGTTGTTATCTGATTAAGCCTCCTTATAAAACCATATCATTGATTGTATCCTTTTGCTCGGTGTCGGTACAAATTAGCCCATTAACACACAACAGGGATGTGGCGAGTGATTTAATAAAATGAAGCTAAAGCCGATAATGGCTGCAGTTCCTTGAGTGGTTGACCTACTGTGAGGGATTAGCACGGCCTCCTCTCCGCCCTACACTGATACTAATGCTACACACACACACACACACACAGAGGCACAATTCATTCTACATTAAGCCTAAATGTTTGAAATGGTGACTAAAGCTTTCAAATGTTTTATCTCGTCGTATCTTCACCACTGTGTGTTTCTGCCATATGGTTACAGTTGATGGATTTACAGCTTGTTGATTGGCTAATCTTCCATGTCAACATTAATGACGCGGTGAATCAGTCTAGTCTCTTGGCAGGAGCTGTTCCAAACCGTCTCCCACATACAGTACACATATGTCTGCGTGCACCGGTGACCGCACACATGTGTGTGTGTGTGTGTGTACATACATACATGCGTGTGTTTGTGTCTCCTGGTGTGGTCTGCGCCGATGTGCCTGTGAGCTGTAACACACTCAAACAATCACATGGCGATTAAACCTGCGGCGGCCCCTTAATTTTTGCAGGCACGAGGAAAAGCCTCGTCTGTCCAGAGGAGCACTGCCAGATGTCAGGACAGGGTTTTATATTGTAAAACACACACACACACACACACACAAAAACATGTACTTTTCATGAAATTAAATTAAAGTTAGAGCTGCAACTATAACGATTATTTTCATATTCGATTAATCGTGTAATCGTTTTTGTCTATAAAAATATCCAAAAACATTAAAAAATGTTGGTCAGTGTTTGTCAAACCCGGTCTTGTTTTTGTCCACAAACCAAAATGATTCAGTTTTTAATGATTTCTCTATTATCTAGCCTAAAGAAACCAGAAAATATTCACGTTTAAGAAGCTAAAACATTCAGAAATCTCGTTTTAGTCATGAAAAAAAGCTTCAAACTGATTAATAGCTAATTTGCAGTTAGTGCAGTTAACATATTTCTGTTAAGTTCCGATTGTTCTGTGTTAATTAAAAAGTAATAATTGCAATAATTAAGCTTACATGCTTGCATTGCAGTGTTTGTTCATGGTATCTCGTGGTAAAAGTCAATCTTAATATTAATATAAGGCTCAACTTAAAGAAATATTAAAATGTTTTATATTACACAGCAGTTGCTGTGCAATATCTTTAAGATTAATACACTTATATATCTTTGTTTTAGTCCTAATAAATAGATGGTTCCTCATAGAAACACTGTGCTGTGGTTAACCATCTGTTGGCTATTTTATTTTTAAGGGCATTGAGCACTGAACGTTATCACCTGTCAATCAAACAGCATGGGTGGTTCTTGGACGTTGTCGTCATCTGAAGACTTCTTATTGATCATATCCATATGTCTATAGGTGGTTGATTGTTTTCCCTTTATTCCAAACCACTGAAGAGACAAGTTGTAAATATCCCGTTATGTCAGAGTCTTCACCTTTTTAAAAGTTCTTAGTCTCCCTCTAACCTGCTTTCCTCCGCGGCGGAAGGACGAGGATTAATTTCAAGATGCGTCTTTTTGGGGGGTGGACTGACCTGTGAGCATTCAGGTGGAGGGCACATGAAGGATGGCAACCAGCAGACAGCAACATCCGGCAGCAGGCTTATTTTTCATCCTAATTGTCAGAGGCCTTTGTCAGCGGCGGCCAGAGCGCTTGGCATTCTTGACTTCCTGCCAACTCTCTCTCTCTATCTCTATCTCTATCTCTCTCCCTCCTCACTTGCTGTAACCTGCACTAATAGAATGTTTGCCTTGTTTGTTGTTGCCATGGTGAAGGGGATCATTACTGTTTGTGTTCAAACATCTTTCCTGCGTTGCTGTTCAGTTTGGATCTGAACGTCATGTTTGGGCATAAATGTCACGACAGAGAACAGGAAAAGACCAAGTCTTATATTTTTAATATGCAATACGTGTGACCTTTACCTATATTTGGATTATTTATCACAATGTCATAATTAGAATTTATATATATTTATATATATATATATATATATATATATATATATATATACATATATATATGTATGTATATGTATATATATATATGTATATATATATACATATATATATATATATACACACATATATATATATATATATACATATATGTTGTATAACAAATGATCGTCAACTATTCTGATAATCAACAAATCGGTTTGAAGCTTTTTTCATGATTGTTTTAGCTTCTTAAATGTTTAACTCCAAGCGTAACTACAGTGTATTTTCTAAATACAACTTTTAGTTTTTCTTCATTTTAAATTGTTAAGACACTATTTTAACATGCCAGATATTTTAAAGAACTGCCAGATATTGAAAGTTATTCTGGAGTAATGGGCAAAAAGCACTTAGTTACAGGACATTTTCTGGCCCTTTTATGGTTAAAATAAGCAAAAATAATCCAAGTTATTGGGAAAATGATTTATGTAGCATCTTAAGATAAAAATGAGAATAGCAGATAAACACAGCCAAGTCGCTGAGCAGTGGGGGAATTACCATGCGTCATTTGAGCAGCTTTTATAGCTAAAAATGATGTGCTGTTATAGACCTTAATCATCACTTTTGAATTGTGTGCCAAACCAGCACAATGTTGCCAGGACCTTGATGTCTGCAGACGCTTTCACGTCCCGCACAAGGGCAGTCGGCGTGATTAATACAGGCCTTAATTTTTCTTCTGGGGGTCTGGGATCTGTTTGTTTTTTGTGGTTTATGAGAACAGTAATTTGCCACCAAGGTGAAAGATTTTTTTACTTTTTGTTCACGCGTCAGTGTCACAGACGAGCACCCGCACGCACCTCCTCCATTTCCCACACCCGTAACTCCCCCGATTCCCAGCCCCTTCTCCCTGTATTGTTCCCCCGACCGCCAGTCATTACCATCATAAAGCCTGCGAGGATATGGATGGTTTCATTCACAAAATCATCTCCCAGTGCCTCGGTGATGAAATCCTAGGGAGGAGTAAGCGGAGGATGAGAGAGGGAAGAAAAAACTGCCCCAGGAGCAGCGACTAAATGAAAACAGCAGTCTCAACCCAAAGCGTGTTCACTCAAGCGGGATCTCGCCGAACAATGGGGCCGTTGTGTGTTTTCAGCAACCCCGGTGTTGTACGGGGGCCTTGACCTTATTCGAGCTTGACCTAACCTGTAAGAGAAGGGTCTGTTTGTTTGGAAATGACACATTACACCTCATGTGTCGGGACAACAAAGCTGCTGTCAGTCACGGCGCAGCATGGATTCATTCAGTGATACTAACAAACTGGAATCAGCACTGCTGAGTGTCGTTTTCATCTGGGGTTTTTTTACGTTCCAGTCAATGATACGAACGTCTCTTAAAAAGTCAGTTCAATCGAGCGTCACCGAAGATGTGATGTCATGAAAAGTCAATCTTTTCCTGGAGTGAATATTCACGCGTTACGCGGGGGAAACTCCTAATGTGTTTGTAAATTCACGGATGTGCGTTGCAATCGGTGTGTGAAGGCGGAGAGTCCCAGTTTCTGCCCCACGTCAGTAAACATTTGCTGCGCCAGTGGGTGTCGATGACACCAGTGTCCATGTTCAGGATAAATGAGGAAAATGGCACTTCCATCGTTTTTTAGAAGTAAAAGTAGAAGTAGAATTTCGACTTAAGTGACATATGGCGTGTTTTGCTAGCTCGACTCTCGTGACGCCGTCACAGGAAGAGGCACAAGAATCAAACCGAGCAATGCCAAACTGTAGATCAGTTTAAGAATCCTGGTGTTTGTGTACAACTACAGTGTTTATTCAAAATAAAACTTTCGCTGTTTTTCTTCTAATTGTTAGTACACTCTTTTAACGTGGAGGAAATTGTAAAAAACTGCCAGATATTGAAAGTTATTCTGGAAAAATGGGCAAAAAGCACTTAGTTACAGGACATTTTCTGGCCCTTTTAACCATGTGCTGTTGGCACAATGTCGATCACGTGTTGTTGTGAATCGAGATCGCGATTTCTTTTATCGTGCAGCCCTACTTTGAATACATACTCGATGCTTGTTCAAGTAATTGTTCATTTTGGTGATAAGATCTTGTTAAAGGTGCGAAAAATATAAATATCACTGGTTAGTTGCATGTGACATTGCTGCAGTAGTTGGTCAGCTGATCTGTAAAAACCCTGTGGGTGCTTTAAGGTGTTGTCCCCCCCCACCCCCCCCACTGTCCTGAACATGAGGCAGCACTCTGAACATGCTGGGCCCTGAGGCCTTCTGGGAAACGGTAAATTGAAACAAACCTATGAGAGATCTGAACGTGACCTTTCACCTTAACAGAGGGGGAAAATGCTTTTAAATCAAACCAACAATGCGAAAAAGGCAGAGTTTATAGAAATGATAAATACGTGGCAGTTCTGAATGTGCCGCCCATCAACATCCACCTTAAGGTGTTTGAGCATCTCGACGTTTATGGGAAGTGACTCCTGCGAGCACTGAGACAAATGCAATTTCACTTTATCGCACGGGGAGAACATACTTAAGCAATCATCTCATTTTCCACTCGGTCTCCCTCTCACATTCCCAATCTATATTATTCTCACATGCCAATATGGTGATCATACGGCTCGTCCACCGGAGGGGACGGGGATTTGCATGCAGCTTCTCATGGCGAACGTTGAATATGGAAAAAAGGAAATACTGTGTATCCCTATACGCAGGGATGCTTCACGAGCATGTGATGTAAACACTGCAAACGCTCGTTTCTTCTGCCTGAAACGAGCATTTGCAGGCAAACTCCATGTAAAATATGTGGAAAACATTGTCACAGTGTGAAACAGTGACCACCCACATCAGAAAACCCCTTTTAAAAAGTATGTTAAGCCTGGTACAGGGTCAACTAGCTCTGAGATGATGTAAATATTTGATTTTGGAGCATAAAATAAAGAACAAGGCACAAGAGGGAAGGCTTTATCGCATAAACCTTTACAGCAACTTGGAAAGGAACCAGTGAATTTAACATTAATACACTCTAGTGTTGCTGTATATTGTAGTTTTTGTATTTTGTATTTGTATTTTGTATGTATCCATTTATGCATGTATGTATGTGATGATCTCAGCATGTAAGAAATGGAAGTTATAAGCCTCTTTTTCCACCTCAACTACTAAATATAATGAACAATCTGATGTTTACTTTCGGATATAAAGGTTAATGAATGAGTGAAATCAGCTGTTTTCAACGATGACACTTGAGTTTGAAGATTAGACTTACAAACTACACAAATACCACACATTCATTCATGTGCACATGTATACATTTGAATCACACCAAATTAAAGCTACACAGTCCACGTTCACATTAATACCCGTGCAATAATTAACATGAACACATGTTTACTTCCACGTCCCCCTCCCTCTGTTTGATAATCAAAGCAACCCATTGATTGTTTCCATATTTCACACGTGATCTGCAATATAATAGGGACAGCACGTCAGCCAATCAGTGTTTAAGAAGGCAAACTCTTTTCCCCCTCTCCTCTCCTCGGCCCCCGTCAGTTTCGCACACCTTGCAGACCCACGTTTACCGCTGACTTCTGAATGCCTTTGTTAAACAGCCATTTGCACCCGCGTCCCGTGAATACATTTCCTCGGGGGTGAATTCCATAATTCCTCATGTGCCAGCGTGATGGATCGTCCCGATTCTAGATCCCAACTTTGACAAGCAGCCGAGGAGGGACCGCGCCACCGCGGTGTGGCCTTTGTTTTACATCGCAGCCCCATTTAGTGATAGACAATAAATCTTCCCCATGCAAATTTTTATCTCCCTTAAGTGTATAATGCTTCCTGAAGGTTAACATGGATTGTGATGGAATTTAGCACTTTAGCCACAGAATGGCTGTCCGTGCTTGTGCTCACAAGGAAATGCGGCGTGCAGATAAACCGGCAACACAGTCAGGGATTAGTGACGATGAGTGATTTTATGTTGGTTGTTACAATTTGATGGCTCTTCCGCTGTAAAAGCTTGAAATAAAAGCCATTAAAGTTTTTAGTGTACATTGTCTCTGCACTCTACTATACTTTTACCAAACCGGCTGAAATTGCCCCTTCACTGTTCCTATCTGCTATAATGCAATATGTGTGTGTGTGTAGCTATTTGAGTATGAGTGAAATG
This sequence comes from Solea senegalensis, assembly GCF_019176455.1. Lineage (NCBI taxonomy): Eukaryota > Metazoa > Chordata > Actinopteri > Pleuronectiformes > Soleidae > Solea > Solea senegalensis. Next base: position 34,166,106 of record NC_058022.1, read on the forward strand.
AACCCGGCAGCTTGAGTACCTGCATCCAGCCTGAGCCTGCGCACAGAAGGAGGCACAACAAAAGCGGGCGGGCCATTCTCCCTCTGATAAACAGACATAATTCAAATGTCAGCATTTGAATGTCATCCTCAAAGAGCCCTCTCCATCAGTGCTAGAGTCATTACAGATGATAGAGGAAGAAAAAAAGGATGGGGACATTGTTTCATCTGTTTGAGCTTGCTATCCCTCTAATTATTAAAGCGCCTTGCTCTCCCCCCCCCTCCCTTTTTGAAAATGCACAGAGGGGGAAAGAGATTAGAAGTATTGTTGTCTTTTGACAATTCTATTCTCCCCTCCCCTCTCGTCTCCATACAGGTTGAGTTTTAATTTGTGGCCATTGAAGACACAGCGCCCAGATGGCGAGGCGCAAACTCCCTCTGTCTATCTTCCCTCTCTACCTTTCTCGGAACTGGCACCAGATAACAAAGATATGCAGATGAGGCAGAGGCGGCGAACTAGTCTGGATCCGTGCCAGAGAGATCGCCTCTCACAAAAGTGGGGGAACAAATTGATGTGTCCTGCAAACTGTGCCACAGTAGCAGCGGGTGACTCCGAGGCCTGCCAATTCCGCCGGTCGGCCATGCCAGGCGGCGGCGGTGGTGGTGGTGCCCCCGGTGGAAAAGCGAGGACATCAGCTGCTGAGCAATTGCCAGAGGCCTGTGACACGATATGTAGCGTCGGTGTCAACGATGTCATTAGACATAGGAAAAATGCTGCCAGCAAACTCATTAGCTCGAGTGGACGTGACCCAACTCTGGGTATGGCCACAATACGAGCAACAAATGCACTTCTGGAGCACGTGTGGAGCACTTTGATAGTTTTCGAGTGCCGCGATTACTCCCTGTTTGGGGGTTAATGGGTCAGACTGCTAAGATAAAGCGTGCATTATAGGACTGTAGTCTGCCACATGTTCTACCTCGTGTCATGCCTTCCATTAGGCATCAAAATAAGTCCTTCAGTGAGTCAGTAACATCAAAACAAAAGCCAGTGATTGGTTGGAAATGATGCTTTCTTTGTTGTGTCGCACCATGATGTTAAAAAGTAGCAGAAAAGTGGACACATGGGAGTTGTGGTTCTGCTGCTAACATCTCCTTCTATCGATTTCCTCCTCCTCTCCTTTTCAGTACCATGGACAGCGAGGCTGTACCATTAGCATATGCAAACAGCCCAAAATTATCCTGGCAACGCGCTCCTCTGACACAGCAAACCTGTAGCGCTCTTTCTTGCCGTCACAGTCGAGCTGTTTATTTATTTATATATTTGTTTATTTAACTTCCTGGTCCTTTCTTTTCGTCCCCCCCGAAACATCACTGCGGTCAGAAAGGAAAGGTCGAGTGTGTCCGGGCGGGTGACGGCCGCGTACTGTGGCATCTCGTGCACGTCTGTTTTGATTTCAAAACAAAAGTTAAATCTTCGTTTGACATTTTGATGACATTGCAGTGTAAAAAAAAAAAAACCCGCCTTAAACCATTTACATCTTTTGAGAGACGATCCTCTTTGTAAATATTCATCCAGAGAGATGAGGCTCGAGTGAAACCTCTGAGCTGCAGAGCGCGCGGGCCTGCAGAGACACCAACAGGCCCCCGGTGGGATCTCTGTGCCTCGTCCTCCATCTTTGATGTGTAATGAGTCTGCCTGCTTTTGTACAATCAGCACAAATCAATATACATGCAACAAACATGCCTTATCCCTCTCTGATGAATGGCCTGGGTGGGGAGAGGGGGGGAGAGAGAGTGAGAGAATGTGGGTGCGGGGGGAGATGAAGGGATGGAGGAATGGGGAAGAGATAATCATATCTCCACCCTGAGTCAATAAGCCTACACCTCATTACCAATGCATAAGGGAGGGATGTGGAGGGGGGGAGGAGGGGACGGAGACAGTATGCACTCACATACTCATTCTGTCATTACCTTAAATTAGCACGAGGACATGATTATCTCTAACTTAATGCCACCCTATTCATATATGAAAAGTGCCTGGTGTCATCTACACTTTGCCTGAGGAAAAGCTCTTGTGTTCTGTTATTATCAGACGCACCATGTTGTTCATGATTTGGCAAAGTAAATAAATGACTAGCAGCAGTAGCAGAAGGTCTAACTTTACAAGGTCATAAGTGCAAGATTCGGCCGATTTCATTTCAAATGTTAAAAGAGAGAAAACAGCTGAAGATCAGTCGCCGTGCCGCAGTCTGACGGCAAACAAAAAACTAAAACTGGGAGATGCATGTGTCAGTCAAACAGCGTGGGTGGGACTTGATGATCTTTGGGGTTAGGGTGGTGCTTTTTCATGTCCGGTCAGACATGACCACCTTTATATTATATTCATAAATCATGTTTTCTTTGGACAAAATATACTAAAAGGCTTATACTGGGGAATGAGTAGCTTCATCTGATTGCCTGAAAAGGAAAAATAGCTGTAAACACATATTGATTATTGCTATTATCTGTTTTTTTGACAGTTAAAATACAGTTGTATGGCTATTTCTTTGTATGTTGTCCAAAAATATTTTCTAGCATAAACTCTGGACTAGGATGATACATTCATGGATTTATAGCAGTTGGGGTCAAGTGATCCATCCCTCTCTTCTAGTTTTTCCTGTCGTCACCTCCATCCTCGGAACGACATGTTCTCCAGTGGCCGTCTTCTGCCACCAAGTCCTCCCACAGGGCCACTGTTCCCGAGCGTCCCCAGAGTTTTCCTCCTTCAGCCAGATTGACAAATACTAATAGCGCAGATGCTTCTCGTCCCACGGAGACGGCCTATTAGGGCAGGGAGCCGAGGGGAGAGCAGGAAACTCGCCAATTCGCCGCTGACTTATTAGCGAGATTGGCTCGTCTGCAGCGCCGTGCTGACATGCAAATATCACATCGCCCCATTTTCACCGCTCACTCCTCCCAGCCCTGCATCCCTCGCCTTACTCCCGTCCCGCGCCCCGCCCTTTGCTCCCTCCTCTCCCCTCCCCTCATCACCTCTGCCACTCCTTTTTCGCCTCACTTATACTCTCATCACTTCTTCTACTCCCTCTCTTGTCTCCTCCCTCTCTCTGAAGGGCAGCTTCCCTTTCTAATTGATCTGCGGAGATTTCGGCTAACCTTCTTCCTCTCGGTGAGAGAGATGAGAGAGCGGAGATTAGAGGCGGTAAAGGGGGAGGAGACGGGGAAGATGGATGGGTCCTCTTTATGCTACTACTGATAGAGTGAGCCGGCAATGCAGCGCACCCATTATGTAAACAACGTTAGGGGAAAAAATGTATTTTAATAAGTCGCCGCTGAATGCTTGACTTTTTATTCATTTGTTTCCCGGGTTTTTGGCCAGAACATGAATAAGATTTTCTTCATCGTTATGAGTGAAGAGGATGATTTAAACCCAGTGCACCGCTGTTCATAAACAAAAAAAAGTGAAGGGGGTCGAGAGAGGAAAGAGATGAAAGACGCCGAGGATGTCTCTGAGCGGCGCTGGCATTTGCCCCTTTGGAAGCCTGCGAGGTGATAAGCAGAACCATTATCCAGGCGATCGATGAAGAGGGGACCGTGATTAATGTCACCCAGAGTATGCATATACCAGGAAGAGGCCAAAGGGACGATGAGTGTCCCCTCTCAATACACTGGTTTATGGACAAGCCAATTACTGTACTTTTACTTCATGAAAGAGTTTGTGCTTCGATCGCTTTCTATTCTTTGATTGTGTTTCCTTTTTTCTTCAATCTCTGAACGTTTGCCTGCTGAACTTGGCTTCACAGTGTGCACGCGTGTACTCGCAAAGCTCCGAGTTAATCCGGGCAATGAGTTTAAATACTGATATTGTTTCTAACGCGGCTCCGGCGCCTGACCTCGTTGCATCCTCCGCGCAAATGAGAAAACCGTAATGTGTCGGGAAACCTGTTAATTTTCATTACAGCTCAAAACATAAAAGAGACGGCAACGTCGGGAGGAGCAGCGGTGGAGCTAAACCATTACAGACAACACCACGGGCCCGCTTTTTATTGCAACGCACCAAGCGTCATTGGGGGTAATGAGTGAAGTTTTCGCTGACGACTGTTTGTTGAGACGCAGCTGCTCCTGACGAGATTCTAACACCGACATATTCCACCACAGCTGCAAACAAGAGTGTGTGCTGAGGTCTCATTTGTTTCAACTACTCTTTGACTTATTTGTCCACAACTTGGTTGATACATACGTTGTGGGCAGTTTTTGAAGATGATGGATGGATGGATGGATGGATGGATGGATAGTAAACATCTTCAGCCTTCATTAATTACACTATTTATAACTGATTTTCCTACTATGACCTCATAGTGGCTGCTGTGTAAAGCCCCTTTTCCGGCTATGGGCGGATTTGTTCAGTACTTCCTCCATCTACAGGGTTCGTGATGCTGGTCGTTATCAGCAGCACTGTCGCTAAATACACCAGACTCCTGTGTTAAATATTGAGATTTTAGACATTTCCCTGGTAACTGTTAGTATTAAGCCAGATTTTTTAGGATCGATAAGTCTTTTTAACAGATCTACAGTTCGGCATTGTTCGGCTCGATTCTTGTGTCGGACGTCTCTTCCTGTGACGGCACTCTGGCCAATCAGTGGCCGGCAGTCTGGCGACGTCACGTGCAGTATCGCCTCAGATCGCTTGGAACCTCGCCAGAGCAGGTACTAAAAATAGTACCAGGTATCAGGTACTATCACTAGTGGAAACGCAAAATAGCCGTGCCGTGGAGGCGCGCCATAAATGGCCGCTTATCTCATGCTATCTTGAATATTATGGCATACGGGTGTGTAATGGTGCTACCTGAAGCTGTGCAATAATTTCCACCCTGCATCCACTTCTCTCCCAACTCAGCACTTTTCAGTGTCACTCAGTGATCACAGCTCTCCCCCTCCCTCTCTCCCGCTTCTTCTGTGCAGCTATTATTTACAGGATTAGAGTGGTAGGGATCTTAGCACGAACACTCCTCTACTGAGAGTGGAGGAAAAAAGACAGGCAAATTACCAGCTAATGGACCACCGGGCACTAATATCTAAATCCCCAATCTGTCTGTAATTGCTGCAAAATGCTCCGGCTTGTGCTTTATGGGAGACTTCTAAGCGACTCTCTCTCTCTCTCTCTTTCTTCCTCCTTTCTAGTTCCTTTCCTTGCTTTATTAAAGCAACAAGGAATAGAGGAAGGAGAAGGGGGGGGGAAAAAGAAAAAAGAAACAAGTAGTGCTCTAATTTTCCCTTTTCCACTTTCCTCGGTGGAATCCCCAAGACATCATTAATGTCTCTCCTCTCTTTCATATCTCAACAGAAAGAGAGTAAAGTGACCGTCCCGCAGCTGGGCTGCCTTGCTTTGCCGTCCTCTCCTCCGCCGAGAGGTGAGTGATTAATTTCCTTGCGAGGAGGAATACAGAGAGGCGAGCGTGAGGAGGGGAGAGCTCCGTTTTGAAAGGTGCTTTATTTGCATTAGCATTCATAATTACTTAATGACGAATCAGATATGGTTCATTGCGACTAACTGCAGAAACAAGCTGTCGGAATCATGTATTTCAATTAGAATACCACTAAAACATGGTCCTCCGTGACCGTCCAATAAAGGGAGGACTCTATTTATTTAACTGGAGGGAATTATTATTATTGAGGAACCAAGAGGGCCCCCGCTTCATCCTCCGTCATCTTGCTACGAGACAGCGTTCTAATTAAAAAGGCCCAAAGTATGTAATCTAGGAATAATGGGAGATGAAGGGCGTTGGTTTCAAGGCACAAGTTAAAGGAACACCGCTATGATTTTTCATAGAAGCCAGTTAATACATAAATAAATAGTGGTATACATAGTTTGCCCCATAAGTTGTGCCTGAGTGCATGAATATGCAATTTCAGCTTGGCCCATATTCCTGCAAGTCACATAGTTTTCAATTAAATGTCTTTTCCATAGTCATTTTTGCACTTGGACTTTTACCTGTAGAAATTGAAGGAAAATTGAAAAACCATAATCGGTGTATTACTCACAATATGTATAATTCCAGTGAGACATGAAGTGCATATTCTGAGTCCGATTTCATTGATTAATCCCGGATTTAAAAGAAGATGCAAGCTGCAAATACCAGAAAGGGAAAAAAAAGGTGAACTGAATTTAGCCTGGTCTGCTTCAGGACACACCTGAACTTAATAATCTGCAGACATCTCTGTGTAAACGAGGTCTGAATGTGAGATGCACCGCTTCCTTTACAGGGAGGACCCATTTTTTGATCATATTTTTAGCCGGGGACCCGCGGAGCCCGCACATTTCTGCCACACTTCAGAGAAAGAACAAGGGGGAAAAAAAAAAGTCCCTTTGTGACAAAATAACTTCTCTTTCTTCTTTCACCGCGAGCAGAAAAGTGCACTCCACAGCAATATCCCCCCTTTTTAATCAAGCCGAGCCACATAGAATACAGCAGGAAACATGTGTAAATAACGCATTAATAACCATCCCCGGCCACACTCCCGAAGGCTGCGCCGACACGTAGGGAGTTTAAATATCTCTAAGGGATACCTTCATTTGAGGAGGAGCGCCCGGAAAGAGGTGGATGCAAAAGTCTGACTAATTGTGAGGAGTTCAGTGGCAGTTCAGTGTGTAGTGCACTTTCCAAGGTCCGTGTCCACATCGCTCTCACTCCACTTATTTGAGGAAACTCAACCAGGCGTCAGTTTTTCATACAGTTCTGTGTTTTTAATAGTAATAGCGATTTCCAACTTACAATTAAGTCTCATCTTGGAAAACATCCAGACTTTGTAAATGGGTTCACTGGTCACAGACTAGACCAGACCCCCAACATTTATTTTAAATGTTATTAGAGCAAATCTGCAAAATGTGGAAAAACCATCTTTGGCTCCACATGAAAACACAAAACATAAATTTAAACATTTAAACAGCCAAAGGTCAAGTGTCATTAGGGTTATTACCAAAAACAAAAATGCTGCGTCTGTGTCTGCTCGGTGTGTTTGTAATGAGTTAAAAATATGCAGTTTCTTGCAGTTGAAAGGTAGATAATTTGTCTAGTGTGCTGTCAACAACGTCTCCATATGAGGAGTATATGCACCCTCTGTTTTGGTTTGGGTTCAGCTAATTAATATTTCACTGAAAATGTATATTAACCACGCCGTGCATAGCAAACGCGCTCGCCTGGCGTGGAACCAAACCGGGGCTGGCCTCGCCTCCGCTCTGGCAGCCTTGATGAGAAGCTCCAATCAATGTGTTGAAACCTCAACCGGTGCCTTTTTTCCCTAATCAAATACTGTTTATGTGCGCCGCAGTCGATAGCCCGTAACCTTGGACGTGGGCGCGGCTCCTGCCTCATCACATCACAGCTGTCATCGTGTAAACCTCACCACTGCAGTTTTGCCCGGTTTCCGCGTTCTCACCCTCATCTGTGAAGAGCGCGCGTTCTCCCCGACGCCTCGGTCTCAACGAGGAACTCGTTTTAAAAAGCCAATCGGGTTACGCGGGGAAAACACGCTGTCAGCGCGCTGATGCCGCCGCTCCTCTTCCGAGTTGCTGAAAAGTTCACATTTTGGAAGTTCAGCCCTACAGCGTAATATAGTATCCTGCTGTGGAAGCCTGGTGTGTGAATGGGAACATCTGGTCGGAGAGAGCATGTGTGTGTGTGTGTGTGTGTTGATGAACAGATGCGTGTTCGTGTACACAGTGACACAAACCCCCCCCCCAATCCCTGCCAGATCTTTAGTATACGAGACCCCATGAACATGTCTCCTCAGTTGTTCCATTCAACGCGGGGGTGCAGCGGGCACCTCGGCTCGCCACCAACAGAGCCGCTCTGCCAGTGTTAAGCCCTTTTAATGACTGAATTTCCCCCCGATTGCCAAGTTCCCGTGTAATTGCTTGATGGTCAGCTTAGCCCTGTGCCAGAGCCGGGGGGGTGGGGCAGTCAGCGTTGGTGTTGGTTAGACAAGAGTGAGCTGAAATAGCTGCAGCGGAAGCTTTTGGGGAGTCGCCGTTCGAACGGTCACATCCCGAGGTTTTCACACTGAGAGGGGACGGGAATGAAACGGGGCCTTGTAGTCGGAGAAAAGAGGGGAATAATGGAGGGACTGTTTCTGTTTGTTGAACCCATCGAGGATTGTGTTACTGCAAAAGCATCACTTTACACACACAACTAAAATCTTACTGTGTTCCCCCTGTTTTTTCCTTCTCGGTCTCTTGCTGTTACATTGCAAAAAAATAAATAAAATAATCATTATTGCTGTTCTTTTTAATCACCAGGCTTTTATCTCCTCTGCATCCATTTCTGAAAATAGAAAACGCAGGTTTGCAGAATGAACTGATTAAAACCCGGCAAAGAAAAAAAGAGAAAGTTCCAGTGCACCTCGCGTGGTTGTCAGTCTCCTGCGAGCGCGTCGTCTAAAAATGGACCCATTGCTGACCTTAAACCCGGCACACTTAGTCACCTTTTGTCTTGGCACACAAAGATATCCAGGGGACAGGTTTTTCTTTATATATAAAAAAAGGGAAGTAGGGGTAAAAAAAAAAAAACAAAGATGTATGGTAATGCCCTGTCCAGCTCTACTGGCACTGTCGCTGTGGCAAACAAAACATGCTCTAAAAGACCCATAGAGGGAGAGAGGTAAGGAGATACATCAATCAATTAACAATTACCCCTGCTGCTAATCAGCCGTCCCCGGCCTGCGCCAGCCGGCCCTTTTGTAATCCCGTTGGCAGCATCAATTAAATTCTTAAGGTTAGTCTATTGAATTTTCCAGATAGTGGAAGATGGGGGTGGGTGGGGGCATTTCCAGAGGAAGGACAAACTGTGCCCCGAACCTTCACCTCCTCCCACACACACGCGGATTTAAACTGAAAATAAAGGAACAGAATAGGAAATAAAGCGGGAAAATTACTACTAAAGGCTACCTGTGAGGAGAAGCTGCGTGATACAATAAGTATAATAAAACATGGCAGAGCCGAGCGGGGCAGGTGGAGCAGCAGAGGTGAAGTCTGGAGTGTAAAAGCACCGTGTGGCTGTAATGCAAGAGAACAGGGTGACGGATCTTGTAAGCTGAAGGGTAAGAGGGTGTGATTTTATGGAGCGAGACCATGAAGCTGTGCTGCGTGTGTGTGTGTGAAGGTTTGAGTACCTGTTTGGAGTTTAATCCCGGTGAAATCATGGGACGCAAGAAAATTCTTGGCTGATTGACGCATTATTTTTACTTTGTCTTTGACCCGAAGGCTGAAAAACCTAGGATGTGGTAGAGGTTTCTCTTCTTCCACTGTGAAATGTTCTTTAAAAGACGTTACCTACACACATTGTCATACAACGTTTGTTCTTCTTGTGGTTTTCACTGTGCTTTTCAAGTACGCACCTTTAATATCCCCTCCGTTATGAACCCCAGGATGTAAGGAGACGTCTTTTGAGTGTCCGCCGTATAGACTGTTGTGTTTTCATGTTGATATGGTGACTTTTTGCGTGCAAGTTTTTAAACGCTCTGAGTTTTCATAGGAAAAATGGAGGAAAAATTCTAATCTTTCTGAACCCTTTCATGCATGAATTATAATAATGTCAGTCAGGATTGTTTTCCTAAGTGTTTTTATACGTCTTTGGCCATGGGAAAAATGTCCTTTACACGTGCACTGAGGGGGACAGCATGCGATTTTTGTTTAACCCAGAGAATTCTTTCTTGCACTTGCACCACCTGGCCAGTGGGTGGCAGTGTATGGGGAGGGTGGATGCACAAAGGTTCAATGTGGTGGCTAGTAGGCAATTCTACCATCAACACCCACATATATGCAAGAAAATAGCTTATGAATAGCTGTCCCCTGTAGTGCCTACTATGCATGAAAGGGCTAGAGCTGTGACTAATGATTATTTTTATAATCAACTAAGCTGTCGATGATTTTCCTGATTAATTAAGAAAATGTTCCCATTGAAGAAGCAGAAATCTCGTTTTAATAATGAAAAAAGCTTCAAAACGAGTAGCTTTTTGTGCTCAAACCTAAACACATTCCTAACTAGGAAGTGGTAATTACAGTATAACCTTACACACTGCAGCAAAATGGTTAAATCACCGTCGTGCTGTAGGTAAGTGGTGTCATTTTTGTTCACAAACATACAAGTGGCGTCTTGTTGACGCGATTGCAAAGTCGGCACAAATGCACAGAAACATACAAAGACAAAAGCACACACCAAAACAAAAGAGGAGGATCTGTAATCTGTCCTTAATGACCTATAGAGAATCCAGGAATCACATCATGTGTGCTGACCATACTAATTACCCGTCACCTAATCAATACATTATTTAATCTCCTACCCGGTAACACAAAGCCCTGTGGAAGAAGCCAAACAGCTTCTTCTTCTTTTTTTCATTGTTCTTTTATTGCTCACTGTTTATTGCTTGCTCGCTCAGAAGAGTATTTGTAATTTAAACCAGGGCGCATGTGAACCCGATAGGAGACTGCCGACGACCGCTCGTATTTCCTCGAGTGAAACTCTAACTGGCTGACCCTCGGTGGCCTCCGGCGTCTCATGAACCGCCGTCGCGCGCAATTGATTTGGACACCGATCATCGAGTGAGATGTGACGGAAAGGAAAATGAAGTTATTGTACTTTAAGGATTAGATATTCAACATTTGAAGTGTCAGTCGTCGTCACAGCGTCCGGCATGTTATTTGTTGGAGAGTGACACAGAAGCTGCAGGTCAGTCCAGGTAAAGGTAAAAAGCAGAGGGAGGCTTGCTGTGTAGTTATACAGACTGTAGCCACTGTGATGAAAGACTTTGCCAAAACAAAAGCAGAGGCCGCGTGTTCCTCTGCAGCGTCTTCCCATCATGCACCCTCCGTCGGCGTGTCTGGCTGCGCGCTGGAGCGTGAATGGGCAGATTTTCCGGTAGCACAAGCCTGAGATGGGCTCCTGCGTCTCGGTGAGCTCGTTTTGCCGGGACCTCCCGCCGAGTTCCCCCTACTGACGAGACTCTGCAGCCCCCAGGACACAGTCACCACGGGGGGAAAGAGGGGATATGAAGGCGGGGGTGACAGAGGAGGGAAGAGAAAGAGAGATGGAGGCTGGATGAGGAAAGGGATAGTGGGGAAAAGATGCATGGAGGGACGGGGCAGATAATGAGAGGTAGAAGATGAAGGGACGGAGATGAGAAAGAAGGGAGGGGCAGAGAGAGGTAAACAGAAAGCAAGGAGAAGTGGCAAACACAGAGAGACGGGGTGTATGAAGGGAAAAGAAGAGAATGATTGCTCGCGGCTCATTTCTCCACACATGAGCCCATCTGTACAGCGCCCAGGGTGGGACGGCACCACTGCACTGTCTGAAATGACTGAGTGAGCCAAAGACACCCCAGCGCCACAGGAAGCCAAATGCAATCCCGCGAATCCCGGGCTCGCCTATTATTCTGCAGAAAGCCTTTTTTAAAGTGCCATTTTTTTTCCACTGATGGTGCCTTGTTGATTTACTTTTCTTTTTCCATCGTGACTTAAGTTGACCGTAATGTGTTTGAAACAGGGTCACGTGTTGAAATGCCGTGGTTGAGAGTTTTGGCCTTGTACGCTGCGTATATAATTATATATATATGTAAGAAAAAAGGGAGGGGGAGGAAAGGGGAGGATGGGGGTGAGGCGGGATTGACTGACAGAGAGCTAGAAATGGTGTTTGCACTGAGCATCTTGTGGTATTGTAATATTTACTGTTAGCACCTCAGGCTACATGATACGCTCCACTGTCACCATCAAACAAGCAGCTCTCTGAAGGAGGGAGCACATCTGTTGTCACCCTTCCAACCTCCCTCCCTCCCTCCCTCCCTCGTCTTCCCATCTCTGGAGTGAGAGGGGGGAAAAATAGAGCGCAGAACCCCGCAGTTCGAGAATCCACAACTTCTCTGACTGCCGTTCCTCCCCGCACATGTGCACACGGACACACTCCCGCACCACGCCCTCCCTCTCCCTCTGACCGCGGCTTTAGGATGCAGCCGATTCAAATTGATCATCCCCCTGACCAATAATTCATTGTGATGGAGCAGACGCGGTGTGTGCGCGGCGAGTGCCGGCCGCGCGGTCCCACCTGCATACTAAACGGCTCTGCCGGCCAATCGCGCGCCGGCGATCCCGGTCAGGTGACCCCCGCTGTTTATCCTCTGATAAATGGCAGGTCAAGCCGGGTGGCGTTCGGCGCCACATCCCTCAGCACCATGTCACCCGCACTCCCAATCGCTCATCAAACCCCCTCGCTCCCCTTTCCTCAAACTGCTCCTGGTTTTCCCCCCCCCCCCTTAAACCCCCTTTTTTTTTTTTTTTTTTGCAATCACAGCCGAGCACCGCCGCCGCCGCCGCCGCCGCCACCCACCCCCCGGCATTTGCCCCACATGCATCCATTATTCTCCACGCTCGCTGCACCGTCAGCACAGTCATGATTGCTGACTTCTCCTTCCACTGCCAGCCTCCACTTTGAACACAATTAACTTTGTAATTGCATTTGTTTTAGGAGTATGGGAGTGATTATCAAAGCCACCTATGATCCTCCAAGCATACACACTCGCTGCCTTCACCGTCTGATGACGGCCGCTCTTGCAGGCGAGACCACCGGGGGGTTTGGGGAGGGGGAGGAAGGGAGTGAAGGTGGGGGGGACAGATAGGGCTGGGAGCACATCAAAGCAAAACCCCACGTCCTTGTATAAACTCATATACCTTATTAGAACGCCCTGATTACCCCAATCCCTCTGTTGCTTTTCTTTATCTGTTTGTTTGTCAAGAGGAAAAAAGGGAGGGGGGGGTCATTTTTGGCACATTAACAATGCTTGGTAAGAGCACAGTGGAAGTTTGGATTTAAATCTGAAGAGGCCGATGTGGAAATGTGTGTCCGTGGTCAAGTGTGTTGGTCATCTGTCGTAATCAAAGGAAGGAATTAGTTGTGTCGCACTTTTAAACGTCGACGAGGTGCTGCAAATTGTTTCCCCCTGCCGTATGTGCATCTCAGGACCCTACGAAGGCAGCTAAAGGTTATCAGTGATGCAATATTATGGATGCCAAACAGCAAAAAGAGGACTCTCTATCTCTTTCAATCAACAGCTGCAGGACAATACACAATACACCAAGGACATCATTCTCAGAATAAAAGACCTAGACCTAGAGCTTAATCGATTATTCTGTCCATTATTGTCTCGATTAATCGAGTAATCGCTTGGTCCATAAGATGTCAGAAAACGTTCTCAAACCTGGAAATGATGATGTTCCTGAACGTCTTGTTTTGTCCACGAACCCAAATGATTCAGTTTTTAATGATGTTTTTGTTTTACAGAGCAAAGAAACGAAGAATATATTCACATTTAAGAAGCTTATACAGTCAGATACCCTGTTTCAATCATGAAAAAGGCTTCAAACCCATGAATCGATGATCAAAGTCGTTTAGTAATCGATTAATAATCGAGTCATTGTTTCAGCTCTAAGTGCACCTGCCCTAAATTACAAAAAATTGCCTAAAAACATAATAATATTGTTCAAGAGTAAAGGTACGGCTCTTATCCAGAGTTCTAATCTGTTACCTTGTTGAATAGTGTGATTGTTGTACATTAAGATTTTTCGTTATTTAAGCAGTAACAACATCCACAACCTCCATGTCCTAAAGTACGCATTCATTTGCTTCTCCTTGTTCTTTTGCTCATCGCACCGTTAAAGCTGCTGAACATCCCTTTACACTGGGAACACTGCAGCCCTGTGTCGTGTGTCCAAACACCCGCCTGTGTGACGTTCCCACATTATTACACACACACACACACACACACACACAATGCTCTGCTCCGGCTGCATTTTTGTGGATCCTTCCTACGACGTTGACTTTAAATAAAAGAGCACTATTGCAGCGCCCTTTTTTAATTGAAATGCAAACTACATCAACGGCCGGGCCGCGGAATTGGCAATACTCTCCTGGCGGCGTGATAAAGGCTTTTTTGCTGTTTCTGTGGCTATCGACTTGGTCATGTGTGTAATTGCCTAAAGCGTCTCTGAAGCCTCCAATGCACCAATGTAAATATTAAAGAGAGCGCTCGGCTTAATAAAATGCTGTTCAAACAATATGGGGGCCCCCGAGTTATCTCCGACGGTCCATTTTTCAGCCGTGCCTGGGAGTTGAGGGGGTTCCGCGGCCCGGGAAATGCGGGTCAGTATCAAGATGAGACGCGAAAAACGAGAGGAGAGGAGAGGGGAGGCAACGGCCGATTAAATGAATCTACTTAAGAGCGAATAGAGCAGAAGTGAGAAAAAGGAAGTGAAAATCTGAGATATTATAGCCACTGTGAACTGGAGTGAAGGGGAGAAAGAGGAGGAAGGAGCGAGCGAGGGAGGGAGGGGGAGTGATGGATCAGACAGATTTTCTAGTGGTATTGATCCGGTCCAAGGCCACGGTGGAGATGAAGGCCCTGCTGTCACCTTGACCTTGGGCCAATCCCTGACCTCTGACCCATCTGACCTCTTGACCCCCCCCCATCACATCCAGTGCTGGCCTCCACAGCCACACCGCCACACCACCCTTCCCTAAATGACGATTGACTTTATTGCACTAAGCAGAATGGGGGGGGGTTAAAGGGTCAATAATGTTTCAAAGGAACAATTTCACCGGCCCGCTCTTGCGTGCCGAGTAACATTTTGACATTTGCTCACCGCGTGGACGCCATAAAGCAGTTGAAAGCGGTTGCCAGGCCACTAACTGCCTTCTGCTATTGATCCGCTGCTTAAATTGCACACAGAGCGGCGTGAAGAGAGAGAGAGGGAGAGAGAGGGAGAGAGGGAGCAATGAGAGTCGGCCACTAGGGTGATGCTCACTCTGCTCACGATAGCCACCATCTAATGGTAATTGCTTTCGATCTTTCCCCACAGACGCGCGATTTACAGCGACTCTCCTCATGAATAGGTGACAACAAATATTTAGTGTATGTGTGTGTGTGAGAGTGAAGGAAGGGGGAAAATGTATCATATAGTTTGTTCTCATGCTGAGTTATAGTTTAAAGAAGTGTACCAGAAAGAACAACACGACTTTATTGACATGAGGAGGAAGAAAAAACTGTAAAAAAAAACCCAGCGATAGTTGATCATCTCTAAAAAGGGACACTTGGCTTTCTGCACAGCCCGTACTTCATCACTGTGTCGCTGCTGAATGGTGTTTAGGGAGCGGAGGGAGGGGTGGCGGGCGAGGCTTCTCCCCGCGGGCCCCAGGTGATTTGACTGAATGGATTACAGCGGGAAACGGCTGTCCTTCTTTCAAACTGCCAGGTGGCGTCCATTTTTCTCCCGGGCCTCATTGTTCGGGCTCCGTGTACAGGACAGATTTAGACGGCCCAATAAAGTCCCGTCTTTGGACGAGACAGCTTGATGCAGCGCCTATCTGATCTCGGGGTGGGGTGGCGGGGGTACGATCGGCTGCGTCGCCCGTTAACTAACAATGTGCTAAAACAAAGGTGGAGCCTGGAACGATGTGCCGCGCTCACTTGGAAGGTGTCCACGAGCCGTTAAAAAAACGGAACCACTGGACATTTTCCAAACTAATCAATCTTGCACCCATTCACTGTCCCTCAACTTTTCTCCCCGCCCCCCGCCTTTCTTTCCCTTGGTACAAACACCAGCTGAGTTCATTAGTTGCTATTTGCATCATTCTTGTCCCCGCAGAGCAAGAAGCTGTTTGTGTCCCTCGTCGCCCGATACCTGCCAATGCTAATCCTGTTTACACTAGCACTAAAACACAACTTAGTGGGTCATCCATTCCAAACGTCCCCTCGCACCTGTCAATAGGCTTAACACGTGCACCAAATTTATGTCGGAGTCGTCGCGCGGGATTATGTAAGCCGTTTGTCGCACTTAGGCCCCGCCGCTTGCCGCCTGATAACAAACAAATCACCGCTGTTTGGGGGTTAAAACCTCGTCTTCTCAAATTCAACTAAAGAGAAACACCTTTATTTATATGTTGGGGAAAACAAATTGCAGTGTCTGCTCATTATGAGGTTCATAAACCCTTGTTTTTCTTACATTTTCTATATATATCTAATCGCAATGTCCCTTGATTTCTTTTTGTCCGGTTATTTTTTCTCATTTTAATGCTCTTATCAACATAGAAAAGTGGATCGGCTTGCTACAAAGTTTGCTGGGCCGAGAAAGAACGTTAATCCCGCGATGAAAAAGATTGACGCCATTAAAATGGCTTTGCGCTAACGCCGTTAATAACACTGAAGTGACATAGTTTGTTAAAAGACGGCAGTTGGAAATGTCAAATGTGGTTTGGTGTGTGCCAGTCTTATTTCGACGGCTGCTTGTTTAGCTGTTACTATCTGATACTAATTTGATGTCAGGTGAAGTTGACAGTTAAATATCTATATCAGACCGTTTCCCGTCCCTTACAGCAGAGGTGTAACAGGATGTGGACAAAGTCCCCTGCACGGCTCTGTTGTCAATTCTGTCTCGTGTCGTATGTGTTTGATTCAGCCAGAGCTGGAGTTAGAAAATGGATTCCTGGAAGTTTTCCAAGGCTGTTTTGTTCGTGCCTTTTGTTACTGTTTGAGTATTGTGTATGATAAAGGGACCACTGGGAGTGTTTGTCACGCTGATCCTCTTACGCAGCCTCTATCCCCTTTGTTTAAAGCAACAATTAAAACTGTTAAGCCACCGACTGTTGTGTATTTTCTTTTTTTATTTATTTATTTTCCTCTGAGAGCATTTTTTTTTTTATCACTTCAAAGAGTTTAAGAGCTTTGAAAAAAAAATACACCATATTTTGAACAGCACTCGTTTTTTTGTGTGTGACCAAATATTGCCACTTTATATTATAAGGAGGAAAAAGAGAGAGCTGTAGGTAGGTGCAAATGAAATATGTGTTTTTACATTTATATATATATATATGTTATGTTCCCTACAGCTGTGATTTATAACGTCTCCCCAAAGCTTGTGCTTTAACTGTGCCGTCAGTATCCAGTGATAATTCCCTCATAATGAAGTAATTTTCTTTTTTTTTTTTGTGGAGTACGCTTGGCCTTGCTCCAGGTTCCGTCAGATGGAGACCAGATGTCGAGATGCATCTCCAAAGACTCCCAACATTTAATTTTTACAGGATTCCTCATTTGACATGTGAACCTGTCATTCACACTCAAGGGGAGAGAGAGAGAGAGAGAGAGAGAGAGAGAAGTCGGTTTTAAGCTAAATCCGAAACTGTTTGTTTGTTGTTGTTTTTTTTCCCGCCTCGGTGAAAAAACCCTTTTAGACTCGGGAGAAATATTGATCGGCGTCCACGAATCTTTGAGCGAGAGGGACTGATTGTTGGCAAAACATTTAAACATGCAATATGGTGGGAGCTGCCGCTCTCATTAAGCCACTGCACAAGGCTGAATTTAAAGTGATGACAAGTTAGTGGCGAGTGTAAACAGGCGGGATTTGCTTGCCAGCAGAGGAAAGTGTGTTAGAAAGAGGTCTCGGGAGCAAGAACTAGTCTTGAAATATTTATAGGGTTTGACTGGGATCCCTCCCCGAGGAGCGAGCATTGAAAACTTGCAATCTGTGGATTGCCAATGGCAAACTGACGCGGAGGTCAAGCCTATAGGTTTTTCTTTACATGAAAACAACTCGTAAAAGGAAAAAGAGACAGAGCAAGGGGAGAGGATAATATATTCTGCACCCGGGAGCAGGATTTTAGCTTTAGAGGGTTATGGATTTTTTTTTTTTTTCTCTTTCCTTCTTCTTTCCAGTTTTTCTGTTGTTACACACATCTCCCCTCATTTTCCCCAGGATCAAAAATCCATCTCGGATCATCCGTTCAATATTAAATCTGGCAGCTACTTGTATACACAACAAACTCAATTTGCCAGAGATGATTTTGAGATCTTTCATGGACGTGTCGGTGACAGACGAGCGAGATCCTCTCTTTTCATTCTTTTAATATGACGGCAACAAGTCCTGTCACACACACTCGTGTTTCTGAAGCCCTGAGTTGTTTTTATGTTTTTAATTTTTATCACTGATTTTAGAACTTTTCATATATATGTATATATCTATATCTATGTATATATATACATATATATCTATATATATATATACATATATATCTATCTATATATGTATATATATATATATATATATATATATATATATAGATATATATATAGATATATATATATATAGATATATATATATATATGTACAAAAGGTATGTTAAATTATCTGTGAAATGGGACCAATGCCTGTCGGGGCATCTGTCGACACTCGCGTCCATGTCACACAGATCTACCACCAAAAGTCAGTTAGTCATTTCCTCATGGTTACTCAGGCAATGAGGCCAGGAAATTGGACAGTAGGAGGCAGCCTCTTGTTGCTCCATCTGCCATGCCTCACATCTTTTTACACCGCTCATTGAGAAGAAGTAAGAATTCCTTTTTCAGCGTTGTCCTCCTCCTCCTGCTGAAAACACAAGAACGCGTAACAGGCCGGGATTCTCTCCGCCGCTGTTGTGCAATATTCGTTAAAATTGCCATTTCTGTGGAGCCCAAAATGCAACACTTGAAGTAATTACGGGGCAACAATTACCCAGGCTGGGCCAGACGTAATCGATAGGCCATCAGACAGACGGGTCAGGAGCCAAAGATCAGGGGGTCAAGGTTCAGCTTCTCTCTTACCTCTTTTTGCTAGGGTGTGTGTGTGTTTTTCCCTCTTTTGTCCTCTGGAGGAAGAGGATGCTGATTCATAACTAGCAGGGGGATGGACACTGAGGTGGAGTCCAGCTGTAGCTCCGTGATCCGCCCGTCTCGAGGCGCCGAGTATTGATTGGAATCTACCGCATTATTGTAGCCCCGAGGAGAGGCAACGCAAACAGCTGGGATAACGCACAAGGTCCCTGCTCCTGCACATCTGGGGAACGATGCAGTGATAGCGATCATATCACGTGTGTGTGCGCGTGCGTGCGCGCTTCTTCTCAGGTGTGCCGCAGAAACCTTTAACAATTTGATTTCGTCAAACAAAGGTGTGGGGGGTTGTTGCTGCTAATGATATTTGCTGCTTCAAGCTTTTGTTTTGCCCTTTCTTTTTTTTTTTAAACCCATCGTCAGGTGTTAAGCAAATATATGCCAGGTGTGGCAGCTTAATACTCAGTAATGCCAATTAAGCTAATGACGCTTTAACACGAGAGAAAAATAGGCTTATTTCACATGAAAAACGCACCAAAATATCACAGTAGTCCTGCAAAGCAAATTCTACTATTTACCCAGAGATAGATTGAGAACCTTGAGTCTCAATAACATTAATAATATTGTGACTTTAGAGCACTTACATGATGTTTTCTCGTGTCTGGGCCGATCACAGCATTTCCCTAATTGACGTTACTGAGCAGTCATTTGACACCTGCTGTGTATGAGCTGGCGATTGTGACGTCGCGTGCAACTGATCTGAGAGCAAGGAAACACACTGTACGCTCCCTTTCCTGTCCACTCACTTCTATCACATTTGACTTCTTCTTGTTGTTTTCGCTTCTTTTTTTTTGGTGTTTTACATTCAGTCAAACTTGTGTGTGTGTAATACTGGGGGAGCAGGCCTTGTGTTGTCCTTGTGTTGTTGAAAACACTTCATTTAAAGTCCAGGTTGGTGAACAAATGAGTTTATTACGAGCCAACAGTGCCACCTGTGAGGTAAGGAGCCCAGGACTTCATGCAGAAACAACTGTAAATGCATAAAACAATAAAAAGTAGTCTAAAGACAGAGCGGAGCGTGAAATCCAATCATGCACAGGTCCAAAAAACTGATCCTCAGTTACTTCTGGTGGCTGCACAAGCACTGTTTGACAAAGTGTAGTGTAAAGTGCTTTAAGTGGTCATCAAGACTAGAAAAAGAGCTGTATAAATTAGAACTGAAGCAATAAATGATTAATCAATTAGTATTTTGATAATTGATTAATTGGTTTAAATGTTTTATAAATGAGTTCATCGTATTCTTAGCTTCTTAAATGTGAATATTTGCTGGTTCCTGCTCCATGTAACAGAAATGATTAAAACGAAATCATTTTGGTTTGTAAAAAAAAAAGCATTAATCAACCATTTCTAACATTTTATTGACCAAACAATTACTCAATTAATCGAGAAAATAATCATCAGATGAATCGATGTATACATTTAGATCATTTTTACAGCTTCTTGTGCCACGGAACTGTCACCGTTTGCCGTTCAGAAGCAGGGAAAAAAGAGATGAAGAGAAAATAAAGCGGGGGATTTAAATCACTCACAGGTGACATCTAACCGTGTCAGGGCACCCAGCAGTTTGACCAAATGATCCAGAACCTTCTGTTGCAGAGTAGATGGGCCTGCAATGCACTGGAGGGAGAGGCACGGTCCATCATCAGCCTCCTCCTGTGAGTGTGAGACACAACTACCCCAACCCCACCTCTTATCACTCCCTCCTCTCTTCCTCTCCTCTCTCTGTACTAGAGATGTGTCCATGAAATATGTGCAGCTTTCCATTGAAATTAGAGCGCCCTGAACCATGAAAGACACCACAGGTATTGGCCGTATACGGCGGCGGCGGCGGCAGCAGCAGCAGCAGCTTCGCCTACATGCCCGGCCGCTGCGCTGTAAAGCTCCGAAAGGCAGAAAGACACACGGCCACTCGTCTGTAACATATTAAAACCAAGGGAAATAAATTACCCCGGTGCTCTTGATGAATTATGAGGTGTGTCTCAGGAGCTGGAAATGCTTATATGGTGAGCATCCCCATGGTTTGTCTTTCCCTTGGACTCTTCATGCCACGGCCAAGAGGAAAGAAAGTGGGCTCGTAAACTGGAAGGTTAGCGGTTCAATCTCAGGAAGGGACAAAGGGCTGGAGTGGCCATGCAGGTAGAGGAGCGCTCGATTCGACTCTTCGTTCTTTGGAGGGAAAAATGTCCTCGGAGGACCACAAATCATTTCCTTTGATTTTTAGAAGAATGAAAATAGATTTTCTCCAGGAGTTGCACCACATGTACTGTACTTTCCTCTCCGCGATAAATCCCTGGGCGAGGTAATCTCGCGTGATCACGCAATCTCGTGAGTTTAAAGGAATACTTTTGCATTCAGCTTTGTATTACTAGAATAGGGTTAGTCATTTTGAAAAATTGTGCTTTCCAACCTCAGTTCACTCTTTTCTTTGTTATGTGCCCACCAGTGACACTTGGCCCTGTTAGCGTAGCTGTTAGCAAAGATGGCAGACACTGTTTACATTCAGGGAATGAGGTCCCGTCCCCGTACGAGTGGGTTTAAAAAGTGTGGAATTAGTGTTTCAGTTTCAGGCCTCGGAGATATTAATCGACTCAGGGGAAAGTGAGGTTAGGAAGCACAATTTTTCAAAAATACTACCCCCAGCTAAAAAGTATTCCTTTACTTACACATTTATACATTAATCTGGCTGGATTGTGTCATGTTATTTGACACGACATGACACAATCTAGTTTCTGTTGGATTGTGGAGTTTCATGTTAATCCTACATGATTTAATCACCATTCCACTTTGAAACATAAAATAATTGAGTTCAAATTACGTATTCAAATTACTTTTTTTTTGGGGTGTTGATATCCAGGGTTTGGCTTAGAAACCATGTCACACGTCCTCGTGAACACATTATGCTCAGTCCATATTTTTTCTTTTGGTAAATCAATATCTGGATTAGCTCCGTGATCTATGAACACACACACACACACACACACAAGTTTGGTGCTCATGATGACGATGATGATGCAAAGCGACAGTGGAGTTAGCGTTTAACTGTATATGTGTAAAAAGGAGGAGTCCATACATGCGAGTAATGAGTCCGATTCAATTAAGCAGCCCCACGCTCTCCCATTGGTCCAGCTGGCTGTTTATTGACTGATACAGTGTAGCTGGAGGTTGTAGCTGGAAACATCTTCATCACCAAACGGCAGCTCTGTGCGCTCAGACGCTGGGATCGTGCCGCTGAGGGCACCTCTGACTGACAGCATTTAAAGGTGAAACAACTTTATCTTGTGGAACTTTTTTTTCTTTTTTTAAAAAGAACATCACCTCCGAGCGATCGCCAAAGATTGACACCGTCAGATATGAAGCGCTGCTGAGCCGCGTGAGTGATGGGCCGCTCCGAGGGAAAGTGGAGCGCTTGATGAGATATTAATCAGGCGGCGTCGGGGAGGGGCGGAGCAGAGCAGAGCAGAGCAGCGCTTGTTGCGCGCGGATCCTTAAACGCGAGATTGTGAGGTGTCCTCAGCGAAGGCGGGGCTTCTCGGAGGGAAATAATGAATTGTCCCATTAGCATATTGTCACTGGTTGTCTTGTTTACTCCGAGGTGTTTGCCAAGCGTTTCTCCCCAAGGAGAAATGGGCGCTTCACAGTAACTTCTGGAGTAAACAGTGATATGCAAATGCACATGCAAATACACACACACACACACACACACACTGTATCCTCGCAGACAAGCAAACACACAATAAACTTTGCTTTTAGCAACCATGACGTGCGTCCTTTGTCAATATTTATTGCAAACAGGTAATATGGGCGGGTTCAACATGGAAATGCAAGGCCTCGTTTCGTCTCGTCTAATATTTGTTGTTTTCTGAAATCAAAGCACACAAAACTGTGGAGTTTACCCGCGGCAAATGTTGCAGCCGTGCCTTCACTCGCTCGTGAACACAATAGCGTTTCAGAACGCTCTCTCCGTTGACATTTCCATCACTTCTCATGACCCATACATGCCTGTATCATCACTTACGCTTGATTACAGTCGTATTCACAAAAGACGCAGGGATGTTATGGATTGGGCGCAAACTCTCTCAGGGGTATTTACCACACACATCCCTTTCTCTTTCTTTGCCGTCTTTTTGTCCGTCCGTATCGCTTGTAAACTCTCCGTCAGCACTCGCTCAGGCTCTCGTAATTGCTGGTAGTCTGCTTAACAGTCACAATGGCTTACTGTAATCAAAGAACCGACAAAAGACCGCTTTCATTCCACTGTCTGCCTCTGTGTACACTATAATAAGCTTCCATCTCGCTCGCATGTCGAGAAGCCAAGGACCCCAGCGCAGTAATTTTGCATTGAATGAGATGCAGGTGATCAAAGTCCGCATAGTCTTTTTGATTCTCGAGAATAGCCAGGCCCTCCCTTGGCTATGCCTTTTGAACATCTTAAGATTACCCCCCACCACCACCACCCAAAAAAAAATGCTATTCCTGCATTCTTCTTGTAGATATTCCCACTGCACTTCTGCCTGGGAAGCTGCCTCCCAAGTGTTTTTGGGAGAAACTTTGAAGGAAAGTAAAGGACAAGCTGCTTTTGGAGGAATGAAACCCAGGCGCTGCCTGTACATGTGTTCAAAATGTAATATGCACAGCAGCCCGTGATGAAGTCTTGCTTTACTCGATGTGGAGTTTGTGGGAAAGATGTGATTTCGGTTGAATAAATAAACTCACAGGTTTGACGCGCCTCTCCCGTTTTAATGAATCCGTTTACTGGCAGGAATTCTCCCCCGTGACAAGCGCTCACTCCTCCCTCTTTATCGTCTCCCGCTCTTCAGAGACGGCCTTTCTCTCATTCCCTTTTTTGTGTCTTCACTTTACAAATGTCAGGCTTCCTCCTCGTGTTTTATGCTGAATAAAGTTTGGGAATACCTGCGGCACCGCGCTCCGAGGTTTTTTTTTTTTTAGAGGGCGTCCATTTTTGTTTGTTAACGCCTTCACATGATGCTCTGCCATCGTATTCATAACTCTCTGAAACACTGTTTCCTGCATTTTGAGGTGCACATTTTGTGGAAGGTGTTAGACTTGGCTGACCCTGATTAAAAAAAACTTTATTATCTACTTATTCAATTCTGTTAATCTTTCATATATTTATGCTATACAGTTGCATTAGCTGTGTGTGTGTGTGTGTGATGCTTTTCTGACCTTTCACACCTTTGAACATTCACACCAGAAAAATTCTTACATGAGTTCCTCATTTTTCACAAAAGTAACTTTGTATCTTGAAGCTAAAAGTCAAAAAACTTCCTATTTTTATACAGCCTTCATATTATACAGGACATTAACACACTCTTCTCCACAAACAACATCCATTTATCCACCGTTTTATTCAAAGGAACAAATTCTTATCGCCGTCAGCCATTTCTGACTGAACGTGAGATTGTTGGGATTCAGAGAACTTTATTGTTCAGCGAGGGTCGTACGTGGGCAAAGCATTTTGAGTGAAGAGTTCCGGGCTTCCATCACCACGTGTACACATGTATTATAATAAATACGCAATCGAATAGTAATTACAGCATCCGATTATTTTTGATTTTTTTTAATATTCAAATTCGTTCCTGCAGCCCTAGCGAGATGTGAGCTGAGATTTCATCAGAAAACAAAGGCTTGAATCTGCGAATTTTGATCACATTTAGCGAAGTTACCGGGAGGAAAAAAATATGGTGCCTTTAGGCCGTTCTGCCTAAAAGTAGGCCGTCTAATTTATTATTATTTCCAGTACAGGACTCCCAGACGCCCTGCTTGCTAAAAGCCTGCTGTCCACACACGCTCCCACTTTCAATTTGAGGATTTCTCAGGTGATAAAGTCAGTCAGCAGGAGCGATGTTCTGTGGTCCCCGGCCGTCCACCTCGTCTCCTGTCCCTCCATCCATCAGGGCCTCCAAATCTATTGTCAGAATTATGGCAAGCAGTTCAATAATTCAGATTAGAGCTCATGTTTATTAATGTTCTACATCTGTGCAAACAACGTGTCAAGCCGAGAGTTTATTGTAATTGCCTGAGCAAACAAAACCTGAAAGAAGCAATTTCCAGTTACAATGTGCTATGACAAGTAATGAGGCCATTGGCATTCTGCTCCCATCGTCGCCATTGCTTCTTTTCATGGCGCCAGTATTGTGTGTGATAGATATTTTTATAAGGAATGAAGGTGCTGGATAATGCATCGGCGCCACTTGAGGCAGGATAGTGATTAAAGATAATCATCTTTTTTCCCAGCCCCCCCCCCCTCCCCTCCTGCTCCTCCTGCAAAGATCTTATTAAGTTTCTCTTAGCATTACTTACTTTGACTTCCACGTGGGACTGGATGGCGCCGTGACCGTTTCTGTAACCATCGCAATGTGATGATGACAACTGTTCATTTACATTCTTGGAAGGAGGAGGAGGAGGAGGAGGACGAAGAAGAAAAAAAAGCAGTATTATTGCCTTGTGCCACCTGAGGGACTCGCGCTGTTTTTTTGTAAATAACTGTTGCGTAATCTGCCAAAAGCACAACTCTAAATAATTGGAATTGACACAGGATATCAACCTGTGACTCCGCTATCTGTGTCTAACACATTAACCATCTCTGGAAATTACCTTTTATTGCCTAATTGAAATTTGGCTGCCAAACGTTTAATTAAATGGCAGTTGTAGGTTTATTGAATTTGGCCCGTGTTTGTGTATCACGGAGCACTTTGATACGTTCTCCCCTTCCCTCTATGGCGTTTTAATGTGATCACAGTCACAGATGGTTGAGAGCGAACAGGGGCTCGGTCCACGGTGGAGATTTGTGCCGTTACACCCGAGCCGATGGACCCACGAGGGCTCGCGATGCCCGATTGATGTCTCTACTTAGCACAGCGCTTGTACCTTAACTGTGTGTGTGTGCTGAAATGTGCTGGGTGACAACATTTATCTTGTCAGAGCCTCTTGTATCTGGAGAATTAATGAAATACATTTGGTTTTTGCTTGTATACGCTCATTATTCTCATACGTCGTCAGTGTTGGGGGAAGCTGCCTGGACAGATGCTGTTTGTATTTATCAGTGGAAAATGTCCCACAATAAAAATCTATTTTTTAAAATGTAGACATAGGCTACATCCCCACTACTACTCATTTGGAAACGACATTTTTAGATTAAAAATGATCTGTACAGACTTTTCTTCCCCCAACTAAAACAGGGCCAGCGTAATTTATAAACTTTCCTGTAATTGGGACTCTAAAACGTGGAGATAATTTGGAACGGCAGATGACTCCATAGCCCCTTTTCCACTAGCGCGGCACGCCTCGCCTCACCTCGCCTCTGGGGTCTGGTGCGTTCAGCGACGGCACCGCTGAACGCCGGCGATCGCGAGCCGAATCACGACCCAACGTTCAGTGGTATTTCGGGTCGTGCAGGAAGTACTGAACGATTCAGTGAACAAATCGTTTTGAAATGAGCCGACTCAAATGATTTGTGCAGCTTCGTGCACATGAGGTGAGCCGTGAGACCTTACTCGTCTGACTTCCCTGCTAAGGACGGTTATACGATAGTTCCCATTTGGAACTGGACGTTAAAACATGCCAAACAGCTTGTTTACTAACTGCAGAGAACCATTGTGAAAACGCCTGTGCCCTCCGTGTGCAGCGAGCCCCGCTCTGTCACTCAAAGTGCTGCGTTAACGATACACTAAGGGTGTGTTCACAGCAAACAGGAGGCCGCTCGCTCCCTGACAAAGTGTTTAGGTTGCAACTCTGTCTGATGGCTCAGGGATTAGAAAATCCCTCTTATGATTGATAGATTTATTTGTCACCGCTGTCTGGACGCGAGCAGCTTACACCCTGCCAAAGCCTGGGAACCATTAATCAGTGTAAATAACGCTCTTCTTATACACACATCAGGAGTCTGTACGTGGAGACATCTGACACCAGGGGAACAGCAGTGAGGCACTTCTGCAGTAAATAAGTGTGTGTTTGGGTGATCACAGGGCGTTGGCGAGAAGCTGCTGCCTTTGCTGCTGACACTAACCCAGAGGAAATTGGTATTTTTTTGAGGTTGTGCAGTTTGGGACAGTTAGGGTGTGAATTGATTAATGACTCTCTCGGATGTCCTAGCGTTCCAGGACGACGTCTCACTTTGTGAAATATCGACGGATTTATCATTTAGGTCACGGCGCGGGGGTTGTACGCCAAAATAGTTTGAAGAAACTTGCTAAATTGATCATTAGTTGTGTTTTTTGCTGTTTTTTGCTTGCTTTGAAATCTGGATTATCACACGCATAACAATGCGTTTTAATCTCACTCCATTGTTGTCCTAAGAAACGATGTGATTGGGCGACTTCTCCGCGGTATCGCTCCGCCACAAGCTTTGGCTATTATCTGTGCACAATCGCACACCTTGTCATTATTTACCGCTTAATTAGCACACGGCTTAATTAAATCAGCATTAATCAAGCAGACAGAGGTGCTGCTCGGGGACCACTGTACACATGTTAGTGATACTGTACTTTATTATCCATGGAAACATAAATCAAGTGTCCCTTGCTGAAATGAACTGATAACAGTCATTTTTTTGGGGAGGGGGCGGCGTTGTCGTGGAAGTGTGTTTTTCTTTTTAAACTTTTCATGCGTCTGTTAGAAAAGAATAGAATAGCTTTACAGTCGAGCTGAACATTTCATCGAAGTTTTATCGAAACCGCAATATGGCCTACTGCCAAAATCCAATGATTGTCTTGACCTTTCCAAGTCTTATTCTAAAGACTCGAGGGGAACATGACCGTTCTAGTAAAAGAAAGAATAAAACAGCATGAATTCTGAGACTAAAGTCATTATTAAAGTCATGATTATGAGGAAAAATGTCAGAATTCTGTAATTAAAGTCAGAATTTAAAAGTTTTTTTCTTTTTCTTTTCTGTTCTTTTTTTTGTTTTTACATGTGGCACTAACACTCCTCCGTACCCTCTGATAACCCCGAATCATATCGCAATCACAATTCCGTTCCAAACAATCGCAATCACATATTTATTCAAAATAAAACCGTTCAGCCCCACTTCATGGTCGTAATTCCGCTCAACGTTAGAGAGCGGTGAAACTCCAAAAGTCACGTCTGTCCTTGTCCTGAGTACAATGTAACATGCTGTATGTTTTGGTCCCTCACTGTATGTACCTAAGCGTTCTCAAACACATGAATCAGTTTTAATTTGCCTCGCGCTGCCAACATTTATCATGTATGGTGTGTGTGTGTGTGTGGGGGTAAATAAAATGTGTGAAATCTTTAAAAAGACATTTGAAGCTGAAAATGGTATTTGCTCCCTGCTGCATGTGTAGAAGTGGAAGACTCTGCAGGCTCCCCCCCACTCCCCCTCACTCTCTCAATCTTAATGGAGAGGAGACGAGGGGTGCTCCCCTGTGGAGTGGGAGAGATAGGCAAGGCGGTGGGTGAGAGAGTCGAAGGGGACTGTGTGTGGGGTGGGGGTGGGGGTGGGGCGACTGGAGGAGTCAACTCTGTGTAATTAAAGCTGTTTTAATGGGAGGTGCCAGGCACTGGCAGAGAGGTCAGTCCCAATAGAGAGCGATCAGCTCCTGTCCCGCAAGGCGAGGTGGGCACAAACTCCTCTCTTACTACGCTGCCACTAAGCGGATTTCACCAGCGGCCCTCATGGGGAAGGGTGGGGTGAGAGCCCCTGCGATGGCACCACGGAAAGCCCTGATTAACTCCCTCCACCGGTCCAAACCCCCGCCATGCAAATGAAGGCAGTCGCGGCGCTTTTATGAAGGGGTGCTTGTCAGTCAGGCTTGTCCGTTCCTTGATGTGCCTCCCATTGTAATTCTAGGTGTGTTTCCTTGTACCGCCATAGATAGCAACGCAAGGTTGATTCATCCCCATAGGATTGTTAAAAGGTGCATCCGCTAAGTTTTCAAAGTGACTCAGATTGGGGGGGGGGGCTGGGCGCACACTCTCTTGTCAGCTCCTTCTCTAGCCCATCACAGACGCCGGTTTTTGAAGATTTTGCCGTCTGACTCTGCGATAAAACATAATGGGGGGGGTGGATTTATTATTTTTTTGACAGTGAAGTCGTCCCCCCTGAGAACAGGAGATATGTTTTGCACCCCCGAGGTACGGTCTGTGTCCTCGCTGCGTCGTTCACACTCACTTAAGTGCTCAAGTGAGCGAGGCTTTTTTCATGAAGTGTTTTCCGTTGACTTTTTTTGTGGAAAACACCTTCCCTGTGTGTAAAAATGGATCAGTTCACATTAGGGAAACATCGCTGCTCGATGCAACACAAATATATTAAATCAGGTCACTTTTGCCTGGCAAAGTGTTTCCAAAGATCAGCGTGGATTTCCATTTTCCTTTGCTCCGTCGTTGTGTGTGTGTGTGTGTGTGTGTGTTTTTAAGAAAGCAGCCCTTGAGGAATGTTTTGGTTTTGTGGGGTCAGACGCATCACTGTGCTCGCTCAGTTCCGTCACCGTAGCAACTTTCAGTCCTCTACTTTGACCTTGTCGGGACTTTTCCGCTGCCATATCGTCTTCCTAATCAAGGCATATAATCCCTCAAGATTTGACCATCACCACCACCGTGGAGGCCAAACATGTTGAGCGTGTAATCTGTGTAACCTGCTGACATCTCTTCCACTCTAATGAGTAAAAAAAAAAGTATACTTGAAGTAACTCTTAACTACTTGAACTTTCTTCATCTCCTGCCTTGTTGCACGTTTTGTACATTTTGTAATTTGCTCTGAAATTGCAGAGAAAACCCGTCCTAGTGTTCGGAGGAGAAACAAATGCATGGCAATTCTCCCCCATCTCCCACATTTGTCATTTGTTAATGCACTTGACCTCATAATCAGACTGGCGACGCAAACCGAGGCAGCAAACAAGTTGTGTCATGTTATCAATTTATTCGACACGACAAAGTAATGACAACAATAAATGAGCATGTACTCCGCGACGGCGCCGTCGTAAATTGAAATGCCGAAGTGTGAGATGTGTTTCTCGCCAAAAGGAGTGATGAAGATGATGGAAAATCTAATATGAAGGAAGACAAGTGTTTACATTGCAGCTTTGTGCGTTTTACATCCTAAGTACTCTCCGTCTCTTTGTTGAACATCCCCTGGGCTGCCTTCCGCTCTTGCATATGCAACAGAAGTGGAATACAGTGGCAGTTCTGCACGCAGCAGCGCTGTGGATGTGGGAAACAAATCTCACACACTGGCCAATCTGATGAAACAATACTACACAATTGAAACGCTTGATTGTTATCATTGTGGTTGTGTTTGTACGGAAGAGGAAAAGGGCCACACAGGAAACGACTTTAAACTCAAATTTCTGACTTTATTCTAAGAATTCTGACTTTATTCTCAGAATTCTGACTTAAAACTGAGAATTCTGACTTTATTCTGACACTTTCTGACATTATTCTGACAATTTCTGACTGTATTCTCAGAATTTCTGACTTTAAACTCAGATTTCTGACTTTAAACTCAGATTTCTGACTTTATTCTCAGAATTCTGACTTTAAACTCAGATTTCTGACTTTAAACTCAGATTTCTGACTTTATTCTGACAATTTCTGACTTTATTCTCAGAATTTCTGACTTTATTTTCAGAATTCTGACTTTAAACTCATAATGCTGACTTTATTCTCAGAATTTCTGACTGTATCCTCAGAATTCTGACTTAAAACTCTGAACTCTGATATTGTTTTCCTGTGTGGCACTAATCCTCTTCCGTACATTTGTCTGTAAGTATTGGGAGTGGCCGCTTTGTTCCAGTTTGAGAGTCCAAATCAATCACACGAGACGAGAATATCAAGGAGGGTTTGACTTGAGCAGGTTTACATCTTGATCCATTTTTCATGCACCTGACCAAGCTCACCTCTGAAGTCACTCTCATTTGACATCAATTCTCGGTGCAGCCCACAGAGGCCTTGGGCATTTCACCTGCACACAGGACAGACTGCAGACTTTGCCAGGTCATATGTACAGTCAGTGAGTTGTTTTATTCTCTGCACCCCGAGGCACTTCACAGTTCTGCAGCTCTGCACACCAAACAGCACATCAGCTCGACAAATACAGCAGAGTGATAAAACACCGTGTTCTTGTCTGCTGCTCTCACCCTCTCTCTCTGCATGAGAGAAATCGTGGACGAGACATCTGGACACCGAGAGAACTTCAACCCTCTTTCCATGTGTTCATGGTAATAAGTACTGATGCAGACTGATGGAAACAATCAAACGCCGCTTATTCATGACACAGTGTTTGACTCAACTCCAGCAGTGATGGTACCTGATACCTGGTGCTGTTTTTGGCGAGGTTTGTCACTGGAAGAGTCACGATTTAAATCCTTAAAAACATGCTTACAACAGCAGGACCTGATTTTTTTTATGTCTTACACTGAAAGAATTCTTAATACTCACTCAGATAAAAAAAAATAGTAAAAATAGCAGCGCACAGTGGAAACTGCTTAAAAGCTCTAATCTGTGCTCATTACAGGCTGTGCTTTTCAGGTAGAGAAATATAGATAGAGACACATTAAGCACGATAGCATTAGTTTCAAAGCAATCAAATCCATCGCATTGACTTCCAGCCAGAGAGAAAACACTGAATTGAGTCGTCCTAATTCCCGATGCGGCGTCACACAGTTGCGTTAACTTATAATGACAACAGCAAAGGCCAGTAATTCATTTGTTTATCACCTGCTCTCACTCCCTTGTCCCACCACCACCACCACCACCAACTTTCTGTCTTTTCTTTTTCTTTTTGAACCCCAGCTCCAAACAGGATCTGAAGCTAAAAGTATAACCTGTCATCTTTAGCTTGTAATTGCTCGACCCTTCATTCTCTCCCGAGCTCCGGCAATTACAGAAATACAATGAGGCTTGGCTTTTTCTCGCGGGGTGTAGAATGTATATACTAATTCGCAATAAAGTGCTACAGCTGTCAGTGCATTTTCTGCTCGGTTACTTCAATAAATTGGAACTCCAAGTAGGGAAGGGGAGGAAAAAAAAAAAGGGAATATCGTATTATGTGCTTTCCTAACGAGATGTAGGGGGCCCCCTCTTGCAAACACAATTTTCGCAAATTCCAATTTTCCCGCACTGAGAAGATGTGACTTGTCATTTCGGAGATAGTCAAACTCCGATGCCTCGGCACTTTAATAATGGATTTCACTTTTGGGGGGAAACAATTATCAAGGGCTGGAAATAAAACTACACAGTTGTGATGGGTTTTATTTTCAAATTATGGAAATTGACGGGGACAAAAGTGCTTGATTACAGCTTCCGTCTTTGTCTCTGCTTTAGCTTTACTGTACTGTCAGCAGCGGAGGCTGCGGTGTGATGCATCCTCCGCCTTGACCTTTTACCCTTGATGCTTGGAACAGCTTCCTCATTGTTTAGTATCAATGATGACCAGGGCCAGCTGGAGGGTCAAAGCCACTTACCCCCCACCCACCACCTCCCAAATGGCTGCGATCTCTCCCTCTTTCTCCCCGTTCTATCCATTTCTCAGAGCTGCTGTCACTCACATCTGCTCCCAATGGCTCCCTCTGCTCGCCTGTGCTGGCCAGCACCCCGGAAGCGCCGCGGCCTGCAATCCAGAAACGGCGCCAGGAGCATTTGAAAATCGAGGCTCTAATGATGCCACTGCATAATGCAGGATCTGCGGGGTGATGGTGATGCAGGAAGGGAAGGCAAAGGAGACTGGGAAGTGGGGGGGGGGGCCGCCAAATGAAAGCAGACGGACGGAGAAGGAAGTGGAGCCACAGTCGGTGTGAGCCGTGTTGTTCTGTAACTGCGTGGCGTTAACATCTGCCCTCGCCATTAACACAATGGGAGAGAGAAAAAAAGAGGGGTCCTTGTTAGGGATCATTTATTAACTGAGATCATCTCTCCGTTAGCCTCGGGGTAATGACTAATGTCGGTGGCAAATTTCACAGTTGTCTAGAGAAATGAATTAAATTTGCAATAAAAGACCCCTTTGGCTTGTTGTACATGGCCGTTTGCTGGAGTTGGCGAACTTGGACAAGTGTAAAGAAACCAAGGATCCTGCCTTAATACCCTCGCTCCCTCTCTCCTCCTCTCCTCCTCCTCCTCACTGCCAGACACTGACCTTTTTCTCTCATTATGAGGAGGTAAAAAAAAAAAAACCTCCACACAAAGGCATGTGTTAAAAGAATCCTTACCGTACATGTCACAGCACGAGTAACATCATTATGACGCATACGGCCATGCAAATGAGACCTATACATTCTGCCTGTAACCCCCAATGTGACCGTTTTGTAAAACACACACACACACACAAGCTGCGCGGGACACACGTCCTGACACACTTAATTCAGATCTGTGTGTGTGTGTGTGTGTGTGTGTGCGTGCGTGTGCAGTTCAAAGATTAAGACTCGGGTGTATTCTTTAATCCGCCCATTGAGCAGTAGCAGTAGTGTGGAGACAGAATGGAGCGGGTACAATGACCCCCCGTCGGCGGCGACTCACGCCATCTCAGACACTCCTGATTGCACCACAAAAACCGGCCCTCACCTACGCCGTCTCCCCTTCCCCTCCCTCCCTCTTCTCTCGGCCCAAACGCTCTCTCCTTCTTTTACAAAAGAACCTGTCAGTATGGCCCCACCCCTCCTTACACACACCCTATACTGCTGTCATCAGCCCCGGGGGTACGCTGCTAAGAATGGTGGACCCCCAAAAAACAACAGTCTTTCTGTGTGTGTGTGTGTGTGTGTGTCATTCCCACCCACCCTCCCGCCCTCCTCCCGACGCCACTCCTTTCTTTTCCAGGACAGATGACACAATGCGGTGATTCACACCGAGCCCGGGCCACTCGCGTACTGTAAGGCGGCGCCGGATTGGTCCATGTGCGGCTGGCTCACAGCGTGGGGTTAATTGCGAGCGAGGTTAACAAAATAGGAGACAAAAATCAGTTTCAGAAGAGGCCGGGGCGAAGCGGCGAGGCTGCACTGAGATGAAGTGGAGCCTGAAACACAATGTCTGTGTCTCTGTGTGTGTGTGTGTGTGTGTGTGTGTGTGTGTGTGTGTGTGTGTGTGTGTGTGCTCAGACCTGGGTCAAATATTATTTGCAAATAATACTCTGTTGTTTATCTTTGTCTGCGCGTCACGGCCGCAGAGAGTCGAAGCACAAATTGACTTTATAGGACATTTGAAGGCAGAATTGTGAGTCTGCTTAACACATGGACAATGGGATACTTTGCTAATGTTATGTATTTCTACTACGCTTGTAAAGTGACAGCTTGTCAAACGCGTCTCAGTCACGTTCGGTCCTCTTCCTTCAGTTCAGGTCTCCCAAAGGAGATGTTTGTGTGCACTCGTCACTCATTAACTTTGTCAGCGGTTTGATTTGATGCTTCAAAAAAAAGAAAGAAATCAAAAAAACGCGGGCAGATTAAAGAGGAAGTTGCGATGCGTGATCATTAGTTCCTGACTAATGGCGACAAAGACGTCCGATATTAATCATTAAATCGTTCCCTGCGTACTCAGACGCTAAATAAGCGCCGTCTCACCTTCATTTAACCTCTGCCATTTGTCCCAAAATGAACAATATGTAATCTTTAAGGGAAAAGCAGCGGCGTGGTTTCCATGAATGGATACTTTATTTATGATGACGCGTCAACATGCCACGCCACATTAGAGACTCTGCTGTGGGGGTTATTATGGAGCACTATAGCAGTCAGCCACTTACTGTACACTTCCTCCACAATCACATTTTTTTTGAAAATGGATGTAACATTTAGCTGTTAATACCAGCTGCTGGAGTGTTCGTCTTCAGATGATTTAATTGCCCGGCAATTTTCTCCTGTCAAAAAAGCAATGTGCACCTCGGATGAAAACGAGCGAGCGCAAGTGGGAGAGTTAATTAGCGACCTCGTTAGGGACCTGGAAGTGTCTGGTGGGGCCTCTGTGTGTGTGTGTGTGTGTGTGTGTGTGTGTCTGTATCTGTGTCGTCTTTGTCTGTATGTGTGTGTGTTAGCTGATGGCTGGAGAAACCAAGAAGACACGTATAATCTGTCATTGTATGTATACATGACCACAGCTCACCCTGTGTGACTGACAGGATGCTCATACCATGAGCCAGTTGCGTGTGTGCGTGTGTGTGCACACGGATGCATCGTGGGTGGTGAACGTCGTCTGTGATTGGACGGTCGTTCAGTGGAAGTCTACTGTAACAACAAGTATGTCAAGGAAATGGGTGGTAGTAGTAGTAGTAGTAGTAAAATAAAAAGTAAGTGGACACAAAGCTCTATTTCTCTGCTTTCCCACATCCGTCTGTCTGTCTTCTACCGCTGTATCCTCCACATTAGGGTCACGTAGGCGGTGCCGTGCCAATCTCAGCTGACGTAGTTTTTGAATTTCCTCGATAAACCTGCGATCTCATGCTTGCACAAATGCCCCCGTCGCGTTCCACGGATGCTCTGGATGTTGTGATCAGAGCCGCGTGTGGCGCTCTGGCTCTGGCTGAGTGAACTCTGTTGGTTTGGGGGGAACGATGCAGTCATTTGTTAAGACCGGCCCGCTGAATTATTAAAAAGGCATATGAGTGTAAATAATTCACTGATCACCACACAGCATGACAGGCCATTCATCAGCGCGTGTCCCGTCGTGTATGTGCTGCGTGTACGTGTTTATGATGACAGAGTGTTTGTGTGTGTGTGTGTGTGGGGGACGCGGGGACGGGAGGTTGCAGGTCAGAGCTGAGCGTTAAAGGGAGGACGCTGACCTCTAAATAAGTGCATAATGTCTTTTATTTCTTTGTGTTTTTGCTTCTGTGTTTTGATACTAAGATGAATCTCTGTACAAGTGTCCTGTAATTACACTTCCACGAGTTTGCTCCAGGAGAGCAGGGACGAGGCGATTCACAGTGTATGAGTTTTGCACCGTGTGTGGAATTATCTGAATGAAAGTGCTTCATCATAACCTGTTTTGAATTTTTATTCTGGGGGGGAGGGGGGGGTGAATCCAACCTTGCACCACTTTGTCCCCCATACACACAACGGCAAAGAGAGAGAATAGTGACAAATTGCCATAAACGGGCGGAAAGCATGCAAATGCGGCGGGGAGACAAATGTCCAACCTTGTGTTTAGTCTGAAGCTAAGGTCATCCGCCCTCCCATCTATCACTGTTCTAATCAGCTCCACGCAGCCCGAGTGCACAGCTCACTACCTGCTGCATAGATAACACAGAGGGAGAGAGAGAGAGACAGAGATAAAACACAGAACTGATAAAAGATTCAACAAGTAAACATTCATATTGCTTCGGAGCAGCCTGCGCTTCCACTTCTACGCGTGTTCCCTTCTTTGCCGCCGTCGGCGCCGCTGCTTTGGCACACCGTGTGCTCTTAAAGTGTTTGTTTGTCAGGTGTGGACGGAGGAGTTTGACCTGGGATCACAGCGCTTTATTGGAAGGTGGCTGGAGCGGAGTTGTGTTACCCCGTTCTCCCCGCCCCCTCCCCTGTCAGAAGACGTCTGTCTCAATTGCTCAATTTCAGCCGGGTGTATTATTAAAAAGACAGACTTTCTGCTATTTTGATGTTAGTTTCTATTACTGAAAGCTACTCTCCTTCCTTTCTTCTCTGTTTCTGATCCCAGCGAGGGTTTACGTCTGGCGCCGCCAAGCCATCCACAGATAGTTGAATTAGAGCCTTGCCCCCGTGCAATTAAAATCGTATTATTGCTCGAGTGTGACCCAGCCTAATTTAATTGCCGTGCGTGCTCAAAAAATGATTAATAGATAGAGTTTGTAAATAGCCTGGGCAACGATGATGGCGCCAGAGATATGGTTAGTTAAGTGCATTATTTTGTGCTAAAATAAACATTTGGAGAAGGCGTCGGGCTCGACACAGTGGATCCCTTAAATGTGTGTGATCAGGGGACACTGCAGCGCCCGCAGGGGGAAAGTTTACTGAAAATGGGCTAAAGAAAGACTTTAGTCGCCTGTTCATCATTCGGCTTGTCTTCACTTGTTACTCACACTCTTGTCTTCCCTCTGTCACTGTGTTATTATGGGGGATTTCTGGTGCTCTGGATGTTTGCGAGGAGACATCCTGTCCTCGAGGAAGTGTTGCTGGACACTTTTAGGCGGCGTGTTGCGAGTGTGTGGCCCTAAATGTTTTCAGAGGAATGGAATCATTTTAAAATCCGTCAGGATTGTGACGAGTAAAAATGTGCGCGTGGCTTTGTGTGTCCTGCTGTCCAGTGGTGCGAGGTAAATGGCTGTGTGCTCATTAATCTCAGAGTGTGTGAAGGAGTCGGACAAGCTGCTGAATGTCTGAGCAGGGCGCTATGTATGTGATTTATCGGGAGGAGCATGCATTAAGGCCCATTCGTAGCCATTAGCCTGGACAGCTAAGGACGCCGCCACCTCCTACCGCTGCCACGGGGACGGTGGGCGGGTCCTTGGCTTCACAGTCCAAGGTTTTGTACATTTTGTCCGGGATTCTTTATGAGCCACATATACTGTAGTAGTTTGTCAATAAGTGTGGCACATGGGACTTCTGACAGCTTTGTTGCCAGGCACTTTGTAGAGATCATCATCATCATCCGTCAAACGCGGGGCGCGCACTAACGTCTTACATTTGCTGTGAGTGGAGTTTGCGTTGCTCCCAAGTTTTAATGTCTCGTGCAGACGTTCCCTTTTAAAACTCGACTCACTGAGCGCGATGACTTTACTGTAAGCCATTCGAGATATAAAGTAAAGTGTCTCTGAGGCTCATGTGTAGCTCGTGTGAGGACTCGAGACCATCTCTACCACCAAGATTAGAACGTTTGACTCCAAGCAAAGTGGACATCCACCAAATTCACATGTTCTTGAGCAGGAGAAGTGGGAAAAATGCCTAAAAACACAAAGTGTTGCTCTGAAAATAAGAAAATAAGGTTGTAATATGTGGAGAAACTAAAGAAACATTGCATGCACATCCCATTGGGGGCTGGATCATCCGAAAAGATTTATACAGTACACCATAGAGCTGCCGTCTTAAATACCCAGTGAAATACAAATTTAAGAATGTCATCTTTTTATTCCCTTCACTGTTATGAAGGATGCAATAAGACACTGACATAGTTGCATGATTTATAAGCAAAGTATGTACAAAGGTAGACTACAATCAAAAATGGCATACAAACATTTATATATGTATATATATAAACATTTATATATGTATATATATAAACATTTATATATGTATATATATATATAAACATTTATATATACTATATATATAGTATACTTCTACATTAAGTTTTTTCCTCTAAAAAAACATATTGTTATTAACTTTGTCTATTTCTGACCTTAGCTTTTAAAGGAGAGAAAGATCATAAATGTAATGACAAGAGTTTAGTAGCAGTAAATGTCTTCAATGGCTGTGTGTGTGTGTGTGTGTGTGTGTGTGTGTGTGTGTGTGTGTGTGTGTGTGTGCACCTGCAAGTCTTTTACTGTATGTGTGTGAGCCAGTGTCAGAGTGTGTCAGTGGCTGTGTGAATAAGTGAGGTAGGCGGGCGCGGGTTATGAGGGGTGTAGTGGGCTAGTGTTGGTGCTGGGGGGTGGGGGGGTTCACTCTATTTTGGCTGAGGTAATCCATCTATTGTGTTGCACTTCTTCATCTGTATCAATTCATTGAAAACACACAGGCCCTGTGGAGTGAAACTGAGCCCGCCTCGCTCCTTTCTTGACAGGGCAATGAGAGAGAGAGGGGGATTCCGTGTGAGAGGGTGGTTTTGGGGGTTTGGGTGAGGGTCCATAAGGGAGACTTTGAGGGGGAGTGGGTGCAGAGGGGCGGAGGGCGTAGTGGACCATGGGAAAAACACAATCTCTGGCCCCTCTATAGCACTTGTTCCACCCCACTTCACCCACACACCCACCCTGTGTGTGCCACTTGTCACTGACCCTTGCCCCCTGCCCCCCACACCCGCCTTGTTCTCCCCCAAGCCTTTGAGCATGTCTCTCTCTCTCTGGGCTGCAGATGTGTGTAAACCTCCACCTCCTCCTCCACCACCACCGCCGCTATCTCCCCATCTACCTGAAGAGACCTCCACACTCTCTAAGGCCCCTGCCCGTCCCTATCATGCCCAGGGATGGTGAAGCGTGGTGGGGGGGGTGGAGCAGAGGCCGGGCCCTGGACCTCGCGTTCTCTAGCCCCAACAAAGAATGGAGTGAGAGAATGTAGACTAACACAGAGGATGCCTTGTCTTTGTTATGGCACAAAAGGGGAGATGGGGCAAACAATGAGTGTGTTGGGGGGGGGTGTCCCTGTGCTCATACACATGTTCTGACTGTGTGCGGTGTTATTGCAGCCATGCGGCCTCAGTGACAGTACAGTAATTGGTGGGAGGCATCTGTTGCCTTTGCCATAAGTGACAATGTAAGCTTTCATGACGACAAACAAAAATACTGGTGAAAATGAATCATCACCACGCACCATTAGCCTGTCTCCACCTTTTTTCAATAATTGAATTTGTCAGCTGTAGCCTTTTCAGCCTCCGTCATAATGTGGCGATGAAGCTGCTTCAGGAATATCTGTGACCCGAATACCTGATTCACGCACGCGACGCCGCGCCGCGCCAGCGCTGACGTTACACGACGGATCTAATCTGCAATGAGGTTGTTATCGATACCATTGATCGCTTTGTTAACACGTGCGAAAACACGAGTGTTTCTAACATTCACACGTTCACATATGCAAACTGTGAAGTAGCATTTGTCCCTTTTTGTCGCCGTGTAAAATGTAAAAATAATGGTAATTGCAGCGGGGCCGAGGGGGTTTTGAGCACACTCCCCCCAAAGTCATGACGCAGCACATGGCAAAATGCAAATGTGCATTACAGCATCGCCTCGCTTCGCTTCTTCCTCTTCCTCTTCCTCCTTACGTTAAGCTCCAGCTCTGTAGCTGCAGAGTCTTTCTGAGGGAGAAAGGGAAAAAAGAGAGGCAGCCAGCAGGGGGAGGTAAGACAAAAGGAACAGTGAAGGACAGCAAGAGAGAGGGTGAGGGGAGGGAGGATGGGAGAGGTAAAGAAGAAGGAAGGAAGGGGAAAGGTTGGGAGGTTAAAGGGAGGAGGGGAGGCTTCAGTTTTGGGGAGACTATCGATCCCATTGGGGGTTTTTTTTTTGGTCACACATAAAGTGTGAGAGGAGGGCAGTGTGGGGGGGGCATGCTCTGGCCTTTCCTGTGGAAACATGGAGGGGAAAAAAGTATGTGCAACCAGCAGCCTTCAATATTAATCAACAAACTGATCATCTGCTTGACGTCAGTGTGACAGGGATATAAGGAAATATAATGGCTTTATTTAATCCTCCGGCCAGTAGTTGTCCACTGGCTTTTGACCGTTTGACCCTGTCCCCTCGTTCCTCTTGTCTCACTTGTCAAAGGAAACTCGCCTAATAATATATAACGTTGTTTACTTTTTCTTATTCGTAGGAGGAGAAGAAGAAGATGTTGCCGTGCGTGGAGACGGGGGCGTCGCCACTGATTTTTCCACTCATAATCGTGAGTTTTCATCAGACACAAACATCAGCACAGAGAAGGCAGAAGGGCAGCAGTCCGGACCAACACTGAGGTGATTTGACAAACTGATTTCTAAAATTCGTTCACACAGCCCCTCAGGAACAAAAAAAACATGCTGTTGTCATTTGTGCAGCATTTACCTGTGAGCGGTGTGTGATGGCAGTTATAAAAAAAAAAAAAAAATGTGTATCTCCATTTTTTATCTCAGTTCACAGCCTATTTTCACCTATTTTCAGTGACACGGAAATGTGCTGTGATGTTTTCCTCTTTGTAACTTTGTCTCACTCAGCTGCTCAGACACTGTGTGTGTGTGTGTGTGTGTGCGTGTGTGTGCGCAGACATGGTAGAAATCTGTCTTTCTGGATTTATTCCACCACTGCAGCAGCTACACACTGTATTTTATACATTATGGAGCATAATAGTCCTTTTTTTTTAATTCTTAAATGAAGGTTCAGAAGATTTTACAGAGATATCCTCTGTAAAATGACCTCCCCTGTGTTTTTCAAGAACTTTTGTTGTCTTAAAAACAAGCCAATTATTGACTTTAAATGGCACGTTTTCATAAACCTTTAAGTTTTTTCCCACCTTATCGACTTTGCTTTGAGTCGCGCTCGCTGTCAATCACCCGACAGCCGCCAGGAAGAGACTCAAGTCTCCTTCAGATTAAATAATCCTTCAGAGACCTGCTGTTTTACAACCCCTGCACTGGCACATCCAGGTCTCTTGATTCAGGAGAGAGTGCTTATACATTTAGGCTGGGATTTCAAACCCAGACGCCATAAAAAAATCAAATCATATCAAAACAGCGAGTCAATTAGCCCCGCAGGTTTTTCAACAAACACACGTGTGCAGGTGAGTCACACTTGGTTGCTTGAGGTGAGGATGATGGAGGTGAAGGACAGATCAGGGAATGTGTTGAAGGGCTCTCCAGTTTGCTCCGGTGCCCTGAGCTGCCTCTGTGCGTGCATGAGTCTCATTTCTCTGAGAAGAGGAGGAGAAATAAAGGATGTGGGGTTTGAGGGGGATGAAGGGAGGTTGTAGAGAGTGGGAGAGAGTGGGAGGAGAGGGGGGGTGGGGGGGGGCATCGCTATATCTGTCCAGTGAGATCCGCTCACAGCTGCCTCCCCTCCTCAACTGCTCCTCCGGTGAAAAGGGCCCTGAGTGGCGAGCGGATCCATTTCAGTGAAGAAACCCCACACACACAAAGCTCTGAAAGCTGCTCTTATGCCACGTCTCGGTATCTCTTACCTGTTAGCC
The DNA here is from genome assembly GCF_019176455.1 of Solea senegalensis. NCBI lineage: Eukaryota > Metazoa > Chordata > Actinopteri > Pleuronectiformes > Soleidae > Solea > Solea senegalensis. The sequence continues at coordinate 34,207,594 of NC_058022.1, forward strand.
CGATTAATTATTCCCCCAAGTACAGGAGCCAGGGAAAGGGGACACCGCGGATGGGCCGGCGAGATAGGGCCTGCACTCTCTCAACTGAACGAGAGAGTCCAGATAAAGAGAGGGAGAGAGGGAGAAGGAAAAAGAGAGAGGGAGAGTTCTCTGTTCTGTTGTCTCCATGCCTACAGTAAGAGCCTTCAATCACCAGTGGCTAATGTACTAGAAAGTTACTCTCACAATGTACCCACACTTTCTTAGTCACAGTAGACTGGCTCAAAAGAGCTGTAGTTAATCACTATTTTTTCTTTGCTTCCCCTCAATCTATCAGCTCAAGCAGGACACGTGAAAGACCTCTTATCCCTTGTGAAAAAAAGTGAAGCTTAGTTGTTTCCGCTGTTGGGACCGCGGACCCTGGAGCATGTCGTGTGGATGCCTCTTTTTTTTTTGGGCAGGAAATCCACTGACGCAGTGACCAGGAACTCCATTAAACTCTGTGCTCGCTGCACGCCCCGACTGCTCGAGCCTCGGCGCGGCCGCGTCTCGTCAGCATTTAGACGATTATAATATTTGTTCTATTGATTTCACTTTGCATTTATAGCAGGGAGAAAAACCACGGATTTGGTGCCGCAAGTGTTCAGGATTCAAAGGCGCAGAGTTGCCTGGGCATTGTGCTCCGACTACTACTCCACAACATCCATTCGCCTCCAGTCTGAGCATCCAATTGCTTTCACGAACAAGTGCTTCCTGGTTATGCAGAGCAGGGGTTTCCATGGCTATCAATCAGCCAATCGCGGCGCAGCTCCGCAGAGTAGTGTGTTGAGAGTGGGGGTCTCTGGGGCAGCCTGTCTTTTTAAACAAGGCCAGACACTTCACAGACAGGGAGAGGGCCAATTAATTCTGCCGGGGGCAACGCTCCTAGGTTAGCATTTGCTTATAGTGATAAATTGCTGCTTTGTATCCACAGTAAACTACCTGGGCTCCCCCTGTTTTGGCCGGCTTAGCAGGTCCAGGAGTGATGCCACGAGGTTCAGGCTGATTAGTCAGGTGTGCCTCGTCTTTTTCACGGGGTCGGTGCACTACTGCCTGTGTGAAATTAATTAAAAGCTGGCCGGGGTTAGCGCCCGCGCTAATTTCCAACTCGTCGCTGACATCTGCCGAGGAGGAAGATACGCGGGTGTGGATCCACCGTGACAGGAGAAACCTGGGTATTTCACAGTATTGGTGTGTAGATCACCGAGGATTCAATGTCGTGGGGATTTAGCTAAAAATAAAATCACAATCTGGAAAATAAAGAAGAATGCTCGTCATATTAAAGTGAAAAAAAAAACCGACGAGGAGTCACTTAGAAAATCCCCCCGCTGAGCTTCCCCTGTCAAACGTGATGGCTCTTTCATTAATGATAACCTGCTCTAATGATGTAAACAGTGTGCATCTTCCTACCTCCTGCCTCTCATCCCAGTTTCATAAAGCTACCGTGACTGGAAGTAGCCTCTGGTGACTCTCCTCGTACAGTCATGTGGCCATGTGTTCTGAATTTAGCCATCCTTTATCTCCCTCTCCCATCCGGCTTCCTCTCCTTACTCAGTCTCTGCTAAGTGGTTGCACACATACATGTGTCTTCAGAGAAGCAGCGATACCGCAAACCAAATGGTGAAGGGGCATCTCGGATATATTATTTACTCATTATTCAAACTTTCCCTCTGACTCATTATTCCTTTAGCTGCACAGTATAGCAACCTCGTAGGTTTTCTCTCTCTCAAGGTGAGAAAAGGTGAAGATTTCTCTCTGTTCAAAGCGAGCGGCGTGAACCAAAGTCACGGCCAATTTCCCTTTAAACGTGGACACGTGGGACTAAAGCAACAAAACAGCCTTTAGATGCTAGAACGGAGTCTTTGATTTGGGGCAAATCAAAGAGAGAGAGAGAGCGATCCCTCGATTGCTGTCGCTCCCAAGGTTGGAACACACAGAACTACTTTACCAGTGTATCTAAATAATCAGATTATGTAAACAAAGTGTGATGAAATATCATGTAATCCCTCACTTACCTGTTATTTGTTTATCACTTATTTGTGATAAGGACATGTGAAGTAGGTCACACTCATAGAATTACCTTGCACAACAATACTTTCTGCTTCATACGGAAGAGAAGAGACGGCTGATTCTCCAGCGACCTGAAAAAAGACCGTTGATATCATTCCCAGTGTTGTTGGGCTGTGCGGGGCCACAGAGGTTTCCCCTCTCATAGATGAGGATGGAGGGCCCCCCTTGGGTGAGATACAGGAGACTCTCCTCCTACACTATCTCCAAACTGCAGCAACTTTAGTTTCACAAACTCTGTTTTGTCATTTTTTAAGGTTTTAGTTTCATTTTTAGGTTTATTTTTATTTGAGTGTGCCATAACACATGTTACATACAGATGAACCCTTTAACACCTAAGCCTCAAGACTTATTTTAACCATAAAATGTCCTCTAACTAAGTGCTGTTTGCCCTCCAGAATATCTTTCAATATCTGGTTAATTACAGTTTACTGCATGTTAAAATAGTGTATGAACAATTTAAGTTGAATGATACAGTTACATTCCAGTTTATTACTTAAATGTGAAAATGTTTCTATTGTAGTTACTGTAGTGTAAATTTTAATGGTTGGAGCTGTGATTGGCAGGTGGACTCTAACTGTGACTTATCAAAATAGTTGACGATTAATTCAGTAATCAAATAATCGATTAATTGTTTCACCTACTTTTTTTTGCCTGTTGATCTCCCCCACTGCTCTAAGAGGGATATTCTGCTAATCCTTACTTATACTGTCAATACCCAACTTTATTAAGACGGGTTTTCGGATGTTTTCCTCAAAAATACACGTTTTTCAGAAACATTGAGCACGTTAAATCCAGGGAAAATGCAACTACAGGAAGCATACTTCCTCTCTTGGCTCGGCTCATTTTAGCTTTAAATCTGATGCTGAAATCTGTGAATAGTGAATACGTTTCCTTTTTATTGCATGAGCTGTGATTTCATTCGGAACAGTGAGATTTGACAGATCTTTTCCTGAAAGGCCACAAACACCTGGTGGTTATGGATTCGGGCAGCAGACATATTGTCATTCCAACTTCAGCAGAACCCCGAGCTCCTTCCCTTTTGTGCACTTTTTCTTTTTTAACCCTCTAAAATTGTCAATCGAGTCAGTGGCCTGGACAAGCCCTTTCTTTGTGACACTGGAGCTTTAAAATGGTGCCAACCAAGCAGCATGGACCAAGGATTTGAAAAAGGCACAATGAGGTGGAAAAAAAAGAAGAAGAAAAAAGATCCCAGCTACCTGGGAAACAAAACCAGGGGCAGGCGAGAAAATGTCGAAGAAAGAAAAAATGGGGAAGAGGAGGAGGAGGAGGAGGGAGGGAAAGAAGTGTCACACACTGACCCTCCCTCCTCTCTATTCCCCAGCCAATTCTGAGTCCTCGGGAGTGAGCGGCAGACATTTTTTTTTTTAGTCTTGAGGGGAGTGACAGAGAAAAGCGGGGACACAAAAAATAAAAAGAAAGTGAAAGAAAGTGAGAGCCCATCCGAAAGAGCGGGGGAGAACAAGAGAGGAGAGAGTGGCACGGGGGGAGGGAGGGTGAGCAACTTGAATTGTTGTCATCAGCTCCGTCACGTTGAATAGGCCTAATGAATGCAAGTGAGTGTTGAGGAGCCATGGCCGGCTCTATCAAGGCAGGTAATACCGCCCAGATTTAATTGGGAGCAGGTATTGGAAGGGGCTGTATTACTTTAATTGGGTAGGGGTTCTCTAAATGGAAAAGACAAAGTATAATGGCCAAATTGTGGCGCACAATAGCACTTAGCCCAGGATTGTATGCATTTGCTAATCTGCCCTGGAATGAGGCAATTCTGAACAATTTTCTCAGTGAAACCAGCTGCAGAAAGCTTGTACCCCCCCCCTTTTTTTTGTCCTCCCTTGGGAAAATGTAAGATTGAAACAGAAAATACCTTTACCCGAGCAATCATTTGCCACGTGTGGAAAGCGGATACAGCAGTGAGTGGTGGAAGGGGAGGTAAAAGAGAAAGAGAGGAATCTTTGTGGCGCTGGAGAATGGAAGGCAGAGGAGATAAAGCGGGGCTCAAAGTGGGGGCCTGTCACGGTCGCCAACGAGAGAATAAAGTGATGACATTTACAGTGACAGATGAGACTGCAAGGGAGAACTGCCCACTATTTAGAGGGAGGAATCTGATATTTAACAGACACGACCTCTGATAATTAACAGTGGACATGTATTTAGTGGTGGGCCTTGTCATTATTAATGTCAGCCTGAAACACTGATATCCCTCCGATCTTAATGAAGTACCGCCAGCCATGCCACGGTCTCTGGGATGCGGGATGCCCTGCGGATGTGTGAGATTAAGCTGAGATGTGTTATTAATAGAACCAGCGCTAACTACCTTTTATTCCTTAAAGGTAAAATAGGCTCAACAGCGTTCTCAGTGTTTGAAACTGTTACTGCAGTCCTTGAGTGTGTTTATGCACATTAGGGGCGGGTCAAAATATGGGATGTATTTGGTGATGCACCATCGTCCTTCCACGTGAAATGGACGCACGCGGGCTTCCTGTCTCGTAATAAATGAGGGAAACTTGGGAAGTTACATGGATGAAGAAGAGGGAGTTTACGGCGGGATAATGGTGGAGAAAGCTACGTTAAGAGATGCTACGTCCACGTTCAATACTTGGACTTTATGTTCTTTGATCTCTATGTTGCGAATAAACAGAGAAATCCTACACTTTCTTCAGTCAGACACATGTTGTGATATTATTTGATATTATCGGTATCGTGGACCATGTATCGTGTATCATAGAGGGCTATAAAAACTTTTTTCACTTTCTTTTTTACTGCATCTCCGCTGCGGCCCCTTGTTTGCCTTCTCCTCCGGTCGAGACATTTTTGAGAGGGGTACTGAGGCTTTTCGTTCAGATTTTCATGTGTTTTCGGTGGCATAACAAACCAAAATACACAGATTTTGTGAGGCACAAATGAAAATTGTGAATATATATATTTCTTTCATATCACTTTTTTCATGTGGAAAACGTGAAGAAGGCCATGTTCTGTGTTATAGGAAAACACTGGCTGTGGACAGGAAGTGCTTAGCAGTGTGTCGCCACATTATCCCAACATGCACCGTGCCAGTGTGTTCAGTCTTGTGTGTCTTATCACCAAAGGAAATGGAGGGGAAGAGGAGAAGCCATGTTCACATCAAAAAAGAAAGCAGTCACTCTTTTATCACTTTTCTATTCTCACTCTCTCTGCCAGGAGTGGGTGAAGGCACTGCAGCTAAGTTGTAGAGTAATTGTCGCGGTGAAGTGAGAATGATTGCTTTTTATTGTCCATTGTCGCCACAGGTTGGTGCAAGGTAAGGAAGGTATTGTGTGTCCTTCTTAGTGGAGAAGGGAGAGCACTGGACAAAGCCTGCAGTGGCCTCTCCTTCAGCCCAGGTGGGTTTCGCGTTTAGCCTTAAAAAAAGCATGCGGCGATGCGAGATAGCGGGCGGACACTTAGCTCACTAGAGCGACGCAGAACTGGGGTTTTTGGCTGCCCTGCAATCCAAAAACATTTATTCCATGGTGCTTACCTTCACAAAGACAAAGATGGATAGCTCCCTAGGATGGCGGCAAGTGATTCTATCGTGCCACTCTTTTCACGTCGCCGTCATCAAGTCCAAACTGTAATGACTGTGTCTCGTATTCAGCGTCGGTGTCACAAGGAAAGAAAGAAAAACCCAACAGCAGTATTGTCCCAAGGAAGCAAAACTTGGCATATTGTTTGAAGGCTAAATTGCTCCCTGCGAAATGCACCCTCTGCTTTATTGCAGGCGTCTCACCCATTAAATGTGTGGGTATTGTGTATGGATTACAATAGCTAAGAGGAACCCAGGGACAGCTTAACCGCTCTGAGAGACTGAGAGGGAGAGTCTATAAAAAGCACGGGGAGAGTGGCTGGGCTTTTTTCTTTTTTGTCAGGAGATGCATGCTCGCGTTCCCACCTGGTGAGGAGAGGAGAGGAGACGAGAGGAGAGGAGAGGAGAGGGTTTTAGGGAAGAACTCATTGTCATGAATATTGCATGTGAAGGAGAGGAGGCAGGAGGAAGTAAGACAACTCCAGAATAGAACATTCCTCTATATTAGATTACAGTACAGTGGTTCCTCGGAGGGAAACTCTTGATTAACTTGTAGCGAGTGTGTCTGGCAATTAGTTACACTGTGCAGTGGGTAATCCATTGGTATCAGAATGACTTAGTAATGATATGTAATTAAAAGATGAATGAATGTTGCTCACGTGTAATACAAATTGGATCAGGAGTGCACTTTGAAAATGCGCCGGACTCAAATTTATTAGATTAATAACGCGGCGTATTCCGTCTTTAATTCCACCTGCCGGCGTACACGCGCAGGTTTACTGTAATATGTGTGTGAGTGAAACTATGACATTTTATTGTTTTTATTTAGTATTTCTTGAATGAAAGAAAGAAAGAAAGAAAGTGCGAATGTGTAAGAGCTGAAACAATTACTAAACGAATCAGCTATTTTGATAATCATGGAAATAGTCCTTAGATGAATGGATTGTGAAAATAATGGTTCGTTGCAGCTGTAACGTTGTCACTGCTCTACACTCGCTGAAAAAAACAATGGCACCAGGTAAATTAGCATTTTTACTGAGTTACTGAGCTTTTTGTTTTTTTTTAAAAAGCATGTGGAAATATAATATAATAAGATTTCTTCTAGCTAAATAACCTGAAGAGACACTAACAGATACAAGAACATTACTTCATGCAGCCACATTGTTTTTAACCTGCCCATAAGCACCAGGTCAAAACATCATTCCCTGTAGCATTTGCGAGCTAAGTTGGAGGTAAACCTTCACTTAAAGATGACAGCATGTGTGCATACGAGCGCAGATGTATAAAAGAGTCTCGTGTGATATCTTCCCTCTTGGTTTGAAAACAAAGCTCTCCCATTTTCACACACGTCTCTTTCACCATCCACGTCCCACATGTCACTCTTAACACATGTTGCTATCAGTGACTTCTTTACAAATCAGGCGTTTGTCACTTTTAATGAACATTATTTCACACCTGGCACCGGGACAATCTGCCGTACAGATGTACGTTATCTCGGCGCCGCCGCCGCTTCTGTTTGGACTGGGGATTCAAAAAAGGTGTTATTTTGTTATGAGGAGAAGTATTTTTAAACGCCGTCAGACCATCAAAAAGCCCGAGATGTAAGAAGAAAACAGTTACTGTATTAGATTCATCGGGCGGAAATGTAATTAAGTGCAAATGAAGCGGCGCCTGATTCTTCCAAATGCAAAAAAACCAAAGCTTTGAAAGTCTTACTTTGTTGTCTGCTTTTTTAAAAACACATTGTTTTTTTTTCTTCTGTTGATTATCCGTTTTAAAAACACTTTATTCTATTCATCTTTCTCTCAGTACTCAATATTTTTATATTCTTATATCAGGATCTGATTGAAGCAACAGAAAAACATGTCAACAACAGAACAGACCTCAGTTGGCCTACTTTATGGCTCCATTTTCCGATTAAGGTTAAATAATACTCTATTTTTCTGTATTTCAGGTTGGAGTTAGAATGTGTTGCCACAGTTTAGTTTGGTACAGTATGGTGCAGTTTGGAATGGTAAAGCACTGGATCGCTCTTCCAATATGATTAAAAATTGATATGATATTTCTTATTTATTTTGTGCATCTTAACTTATCTCGTGATTCATTTTGAACTCTGCGATCTTTAACCCTTTTCTTTTATTCTTTAAAATATCCTTGTACGTGATGGATTGACGCGACAACTGGCAGAGGCGGTCGTAATTGCGGTTCATCCTGTCTGAAACATTCCACTAATCATACAAATAAAGCTCGGTTCACTTAGGAGAAACTATTGCCCTGTGTTTTCTGATTTTCTTCTCTGTCAGTAAACTGTTAAAAAACCTTGTCCAGAACCACAACAGCGTGCACGCGCCGGCTTTCAAAGCCCACTCTGTTTGTCGGTCCGTGGGAGTTTTCCTTTCTCTGAAAACCAGAGGCGGAATATAGACGGCGGGCGTCCATCCATCAGTGTGAAGCAGATGAATCGGGCCTGATTCTGTGAAAGGGTTTTCTTAGGGGTAGGAGGTGGCGAGAGCAATGAGTTAGATTGCATGATAAAGTGTGGCAGTCAGATGAAAACAAATAGGAGCAAATGAGTAATCAGTTCCCTGCTTCCCCCCCCCCTCATACATCTCCCACAACACTGCCTGTGTATGCTGACACTGTAGTCTGGTCCAGAGGTAATGGGAGCCTGTTTTTGGGTGGATGTGGAGGTGGAGGTGGAGGTGAGTTTGTCCTGGCAGTGTAATTTGTTCTGTCTGGCGGAGGCATGTTGTGTTGATGAGGATGAGGGCCTCTCTACACTTGCACCCTGGTCCATTCCAGTCTGAGGTTTTAAGGCCCCAAGTGGCAGAAACATACCCACGTCCTCCCCCCTGATAGTGTGAGGCCTGCACTGGTATTTTTGAGTGTGAGATGCACAGATAACACACACACACACACACACACACACCAGACAATGTTTCCTTCACTCACAGTCTCAGTGAGGAGTCAGGGAACTATTTTCTTTCCCTCTCTCCTCTCTCTCTCTCTCTCTCTCTCTGCAGCTGGCCCTCGGCCTGAGCCGGTGTCACTTATTTCACAGCAGCGCCGCGGAAACTAGGCCGACATGTGTTAGCTCTGAACGCTCCCCCCCCGCTCTCGAGTCTGGCCGAGCTCCTGCTGATGAGAACAGACAGCCAGGTAGATCCACAGGCACGATAGAAGTCAACAGAGGATTTCTCAGCTTCTCAAAGGGTTTCATCAGTGAATGATTTCTGGGTCCCTCCAAGTGTTACATCACCTCCCAAACTGTATGTGGAGAGGGAGAAAATATCACCGTTACATCCCATTAGATGTAGTGGGGGCTGTGTGTGCAGTCGCTGTACGAGGTTAATCACCGCCTTCTCTCTTCATTTGTTATCATTAATTAGTAGATTGTTTTAACCACTAGGTGGCACCGCAGCAAGCTGTAAATAACTGACGTTTAACCAGTGTTGTACAAATACTTTGTTACTGTACTTCATTCTTTATATTTCTGACAACTTTAACTTTTACTCCGACACATTTCCCTTAACCATCTCCGTACTACAAAATAAAAGTTGGGTTGGTGACGTAATGCCTGTGGTGGCACCAGCCGTTAGCCACTCAGCTGTTAGCCGCAGATTTCGGCTCCAAGTGGATTTGAAACACACCAGTGGCCCGTTGTTTGCCGCGTCCGACACCGAGGTCTCTGGTCTCCAGTCTCCGGGTTTCTGTTGTACACTCGGGACCCCGGGTTTCAGCTGTCAGCTGAGCTGCCAAAATTGTAATTGCTCACTTTGTTTAAATACTTTCACTTTTACTTCTAATACTTCAGTCCATTTTATGTCAGAAAATTACATTTAATACTTAAGTTCAGGAAATGTCAGGTACTTTAAGACTTTTTTACTCAAGTCATCTTCTAAAAGCTGACTTTAACTTCGACCAAAGTCTACTTGTACTTTTGCTCAAGTATCGAGTTCAAGTACTTCATACAAGACTGCATCTAATGTAGCTAAAAGTAAACAGCATGCGGTTTTCTGTCTACATTTAGAGACACAGTATGTGATGCTGTATGTAAATCTGGTATCTTATATAAATACTCTCCCTGTTTGCTCCTGTTTGGCTTCCACCCCCTGTTTTTGAGAGAAAAGAATCAAAGACATATGCAGTATCTTATTAGACGGGTTGGGTTTTGACCCGGGGTTTTTTAATGAGGCACCTGTGCGATCGCGATCTACCTGACTGACATCCCTCGTACGCAAATTCCAGCTGCCGCTTTTGCTCGGCATCACCTCGTCTTCCTGTGCCTCAGGTCAACGCTGCAGCTTGTTGACCCCACGTATTCAGGATAGCATATAAAATATCCCATTTTGTGTTTGTTCGAACAAAATCTATGACAAAAACTCTAGTTTTGTGTTGTGTTATTGCAGCCTTATTGGGTAAGGCTTTATTTATTATGTGGATATATTCATTTTGTAGTTTTCAAAACGTGCATGTTGGTTTTTTAGCTGCGTTATTGTCACAAAACGTCCAGATTGGTTTGAGTTGTCGTCTGCAGCGGTTGAATGCTGTAAATAGAAATGAAAAAAGTTTGATATTCCATCACTGCACAAGAAAGGAAGAGACATCTTTCGCCTGTTCTTCTTTAGTTCTCAGTTTATTTACTCTCCTCTCCCAGCGAGGGATGAAATCATCCCAAGTTGTGTCCGCTGAGGATAATCAGACTCGTGTTTGTATACATTTCGGCGAGCATGCCTGGCTGTGCGTGTTTCATAGCTCGTTGCTTTTCCTTCCCCCGTGTCGTTATATGACTCATTGGTGTTCTGGTTGCAGCAAAAGCAGGCTTGTGTTGCACGTCGGTGCTTTGGGGATACAAACCAAACCCGGGGTGTAGTGTAGTGTAGTGTGGGAGCTGTGACTGCAACCTACTGAGAGTTGGACGGAGAAAGCTTGCAGGGTTGAACCTGGAAGTTTGGATTTGCCGGGGAAAGTTCAGCTTTTCTACACTTTCTCTGTGTAAATAAAAGCGTCGTGTTTGTGCTTGTTTGAAGGCTGCACTTTGAAGGCGGCCTGCCTCTGAGCTGGGGCGGCGTGGACGAGGTTAAGTGCAGCTTTTACAGGAGAGGACGAGGGCAGCGGTGGTGGCCAGTGCTTGGGATAAACCAATGTGTGTGTGTGTGTGTGTGTGTGTTAGGGCTGGGGTCATAGCCAGCAGCAAGGTTAATGCAGAAATCCTTTCACACACAGGCGCCCTGTTTTTCTCTTTGTCCTCCTGTCTCAAAGAGGTAGATGTAAAGACACACACACACATTGAAACCACAGGTTCAAAGCGGAGTCTTTTATTTGAAGTGAAGGCCATTTTTCCAGACTTCATTATGCCGGGCATTCACTTTTCATAGTGTGGAGCCTGTGTTGGTGCAAACTGTTTTAACCAACCCATCAGATGTAGTATCCATTTTGTCACGTGTCAATGTTATAGAAAGAGACAAATGAGCTCCTTAAGTAAAAGCACTTCAGCGCTAATCCCGCTAACGACAGCGTGATGTGCTGCTGTCCATGTGTTCCATGTGTTGTTCTGCATTAACATTGCCATCCCGTCGTGAAACATGCAACCTTTCGTCACAGAGGTGCAGCCGGGGATAGATGTTTCCTGCGTGCGGAAGGACTGTCTAATGGTGTTCAACGGGAAATCCTTCTGGAAATTGATTTCCATCTTCCCATCTTGTTGCTAACAGCCGTTTCATTGTGAAGTCAGCACGCCGGCTCAGAGATGACACAGTCTTGATTGTCCCCGTGATTTGTGATATCATCCCTCTCCATGTCTCATCCCGCTCCTCTCCTCTCCTCTCCTCTCCTCTCCTCTCTTTAAAACATGGCGTGTGGATAATGTGACAACGCAGTGTGCCATGTGTTGATTGTTGTGTCACCTTGTTATTAAATTGGTTTACTTAGTTATATAAAAGGGAAACCGACTTCCTGGCAGCTCTGATGTGTCAGAGGACTGACACCTGTAACATTTTTGAGGAGAAATTGCACATAAACGAGCCACAACATGGAGAACTAAGGGTGTGTGTGACTGTTGCCTTTTCTTCCATAATCCTCATTTTCTGTGAGGTGAGGTCATTTTAAAGTAAAAATAAAGTTGCTGTTGCATCGGTGCATTATCTTATAATGTGGTTAGCACAAACATTCACTTGATTGAGGGCCTTTCTGTGTGCAATTAGCTTCAGGTGCTCTGTCCAAAGTCACTCAGATTGAAGTTCGTTTCATTACGGATCTCTAAATTGTTGGCGCAGATGTGATTGTAGTGAAAGGTGGTATGTGTCACTTGATCATCATGGAACAAAGTGCTCTACAGAATATTAAATAAAAAACGCAAAAGTTAACGTGAGGCAAAAAAAGAATATCTAGAGAATAACTAAAATAAGATAAAAGATGTAAAGCATGGGTAAAAGTAGCAGCCGTACAATAAAATACAATAAAAACAAAAATCAAATAACAAACTAACTGAGGCCAATGGCAAGTTTTAACCCTTTAACAGCAGACTGCACATCAAAGCCCACATGTGGTTATTACACTATTACTATATTTTGGCCTGTTTTTGGATACTATATGACCGCGTATGAAATGTGGACATATTTATTGACATGTGCCAGTTAAAAGAACCCACTAACCTCCACATCAAGTGCATTACAGTAAACCCGCCAATATCAGCTGGCACTGGTGATGCATCATGAATAAATAATAATAACTGTCCTGATACTTAGATGTGTGTCTCAATCTCAGCATGTTCTCACGTCATGTCCACTCTGGGTGTAAGTCTGAGGCAGGTTGATGGATCATAGGCGTAGTAAGAATACACTAGTACGAGATCATCTGCGTAACATGTGTAAACGCTCGCAGCTGCGTCAGTTAAAGTCTCGTCTACTCTCACTCCTGTTTTTAATGAATCGTGTGCGGTGAAGGAGAATGGTGGTTTGATGATGTTCCTGTTGACGAGCAGCACGCGGCTGCCTCCCTGCCCGCGTGCCTCTGATCGTCTTGGCCTGCTTTCCTCCTCATGAATCAGACAGGGCGCTAACAAGCTAACGGGTGTGGGGAGGATGGGCTGTTGACAGGATCTCTCTCTTAATGACACTGGTCACCTGACGCAGGGCGGGAGCTGTTGACAGGATCTCTCTCTCTCGTTAATGACACTGGTCACCTGAAACGTTACGTCAGGAACGCGGCGCCACTTCTTTTTTTTTTTGCACTTAACGGTGACACTTTGAGGATCATCAGCGGTGAAATTAGCCGAGGGAAATCGCAGCGTTTTGCCTCGTGTTTCTTTAACTAAACGCCTTAATGTCGGCAATTATTTTGAACCTGTTTGCTACAAACACGTGTCACGCTGATGTTTTTAAATGTGCCATATGTTATGTGCAGAGGCAAACACCTGTGATGTTGGGTGTCTATTATGGGAAGCTATACTGTTCCACTGGTCAAAACCCACACTCACATCTGGCTTTAGTCTCCAGTATGAATGGATACAATCAGTGTTAACTCCCCGAATAATGACTTTAGACGCAGCTTTTCTTTATTTGCGTTGGCTGTGATTGACGGTAATTGAAACGCGCTACTTGGGTCAATGTGCTAATTTCTTCATCTACTACTTTATTTTGGCGGTCGTCGCCCTTTTCGCACATGTAAAACCATTTCATCGGCTGTGAACGTGCTTTACTAAAGTCTGTTTTGAGTCAACAAACCGTATTTTGAAAGGGAGTTACGTCAGACTTAACAGCCGTTTCCACTAACACAGGATGTTGACAGTTGCTATGACAACAAGTGAACGCTGCCGGTAGCATATTAGGGCAACCGCCAGATCAATAAACACCCCTAAAGTGACAATTTGGCACAAGTAAATAAAAACAACACTAACCATCAACAGCCATTATTCTAAGGACCTGAACAATTGTATTGTCACTAGTTGTGATGTAATATTTCGGAGTTTTGCTAGCTTAAATGATGGCTGTTTCCACTATATCTTGTGCGTGTTATAAAAGAAAAATTCCGTCTGTGTCACCTCCAGGGCTCCGTACAAAGAAACCTCCTCCACTGGCCAAAGAGTATTTTAAATAAGAAAGTGTGCAGATGAAAAGCTGCGTTCACTGTGCAACCTTGGCCTTTATGCGTGTTGTTTAGAAGGTGCTTTTAGTATGATTTGTGTCTTTTACTGATGTTCTTCTCAAGGAGATCAATCTTCTCCCACAAAGCCCTTTATTTTCGCCACCGGCTCACGCTGTGAAAAATGTATTAATTAAAATAAGAGCCCTCCGCGTGGCGTCACGTCACTGGTATGGATCAGGCGGGAATATTTATTGGACATTCGGCACAGAACGGCGCTTTTTAAAATGGAAGTTGAGCCACAGTGACCTTCAGTGTCGGCGGGAAAAAGAAATCAAAAAATGTAAGTTTGTGGGTGATAGTGGACGTCTGGACTGTCAGTGAGCAGAGGGATGGAGGAAAGTTCAAAAAGACTTACAAGTCCATGATGTTTTAAGAAATAAAATAAATCAGGTTTAAATGGTCAGCAGATGGACAAAACGATTCAATACTGATCATTATTGTGTTGCTCATGTATATTGCAGTGGAATCATTGCCAAAGTCTCTTCCTGGCCAACGTTACACTTCATTAATTTCCTTGATCTGCAGCTTATTGTGAAAAAGGCTTCTCAGCATGGGAACAAAATCACTTTCAGTCGCTTAACTGTACCTGTACGAGCGGCCGTCTCCCCGCCGACACGTTTATTCACAGCCTCGTCGAGCCCCTCGTCTCATTTACGATGATTGATTAACGTTAAAATTAAAATTCCTTGCTGGGATTCTTTTGATTAATACTCCCGCCTTGTCTCGAGGTTCCAAACCACCCATGATGACACGAAAATAAATAAACACGCGCCGGAGTCACGGGCGGAATTCACAGAGACGAACAACATCCACCCAGGTTCTTTTTGGCAAGAGAGCGAGGGAGGGAGACGGAGGGGGGGAGAGAAAGTGAGAAAGAGGGAGCACTTCCCATATTTCTGCCGCTGATTGACAAGGCTGACATATGGAATAGTTCACCTATTCCCCAGTGACTGGAAGATGGGGGAGAGCGCAGGGAGAGGCGGGTAAACTTGCTGCGAGGCTGTGCACCATTTTTTTTCTTCCCTTTTTTTTTCCTCCCTTAGATTCGGCGCCTCTGATCAAAAGGACTCATATCTCCGACTAAATTTAGCACCAGTGGCAATTAGTGGTGGAGTCACACACAGCCACTCCAGGAGCAGCTGACAAATGGTACCTTAACAAGTCGGAGATGTACGCCACAGTTTTGATGGATTTGTGTATGTACAGCTGAGGGGGAACTCATAGGAGTGTTTTTCTTTCACTGTGCATATGATACACATGCTGTGTGTGTGTGTGTGTGTGTGTGTGTGCACTGGAAACAAGCTGATCAGCTTTGTCAGACATGAGCGTCCACACAGGGAGCTAAGATATGTTTTGAATAATATTTTTATTTATTATTTATTTTTATTTTTAAAAAATCTTAGATATTTTTTTTTTTTTAACAATTTCCCCCTCTTGTCTCAGTTTTGTAGTTTGAGAAATTAAGCGTCTCTGAGTGGGATTTGTCTGTTTCATTACTCTCATCCTGCCTTTTTCTAATTTAACTTTAGAAGCAACAACAGAAGGTAAACCAGCTCGAATTTGTTACATTTGTGAGTGTGGATCAGTTGTCCCTCAACCAGAGAGTTGTGAGTGTGATCTCCAAGACACTTATGACGTCTCTCAGCGCGGCACGGGTATTTAGCCTTTCCTTTAGCGATAGTACCTTGTACCGGATACTTTTTTTACTACCTGCTCTGGCGAGGTTCTGAGCGAACTGATGCGTGACGTCGCCAGACTGCCGGCCATTGACAAGCCAAACAATACCGAACTGTAGATCAGTAAAAAAGACTTAACAATACTTAAAAACGTGGGTTCGTCTCCAACAATTAATCATCACCATGTGACTAGTTGAATATCATATAAATATGATACACTGTGACCAAAAGAGACTCAATCATGAACCAGGAGCAAGTAGAGGGAGAGTCCACTCAGTTTGTGCATCCTCACTGCGCTATACGTTAATATCAACAGACGGACCGAAAAAGACCTGAGCCAGCATGTGCACACCTGCACTGTTATTATGACAGCATCATAATTACAGCAAATTGCATCACTGTCAAAACACACCGGGTCCGATCTGTCCGTCGAACCGCGCGGGCGAGACAAAAGGAAACGGGAGGAGACACGGACGCGCAAAAACACACACGCACACACACACACACAGACGCCGACGTGTGAGCACAAAGGAGGGAAGTGACATCACGGCTCACTTGAGTCACTTCTCAGTTAATGCAGAGATACAGCGATGTCAGGAGTGCAGCGTCTCCTGTAAAACAGCCAAACACCCACGCGGCGATAAATAGAAAACAACTTTTATCCTATTTTCTGCTGCGATCTTTGTATTTGTCATTCATCTCTTAAGTATGAAATGTGCTGTCACATGGCGTTTAGTCTGAAATCTGAAATAGCTGCTCAGACTTTTTAGGAATTGTTCCGCTGCCGCCGCTGTCGCTGCATGAAGTGAAGGCAATGAACTGTCCTTACATCATTCTCACACACCCAGGAGACTCACACACACACACACACACACTTCTTCACATGGCTAGCCAGCCTCCTGAGAGAGGAGGCAGCTAACCGTCTCAGTAGGAAATGAGCTATCTGCTCCACTTCGCCCTGAGACACACACACACACACACACACACACACTGTTCCTCCTGACATTTTTAGACTCTCTGTTCTCGCTGCATATCTTCTGTTTGTTTGTATCAGTTCTGTAAATGCATGCATGCACATTTGTGTGTGTGTGTGTGTGTGCGTCCTGTGAGCAGTGAGTGAGTTTGACCTTAAGCGTCTCCTCCCTCTTTACAGTGCCAGCTCTTGTGTACGTTTCCTGGGCCTCGGAGATATGAGAGGGGGAAAATATCTGCCGACAGCCCATCACAGTTCACGGCTCTTTGTTTATCCATTAATAATTGAGGATAGCTGAAGACAATACAAGGTGTGTGTGCTTACGCGCCCGCGTGTGTGTGTTTGTCTGAGGGTTGGAGGTGGGATGGAGAAGGATGTCACTGAGGGATTTTTTGCACCTTCTTCATGCCGATTTGGGCCAAACTGCAGGTTTTCTCTCTGATGTGCGTCGATGAAACACGTGTGTTATAGTTATTACGATTATTTATCTTGACGTGATGTTATTTAGCTAATTAATGTTGTGATGTGAGTGAATGAAAGTCTAATATTATCTCAACCTTTCAGCTCTTTCCATCCTCCTCACCGATGTCCGTTGTTTATCTGCGTCTGCTGTGCTTTATTACAGCGACGCAAAGTCGCATTACACTTGCAAAATCACTGCTTTTCACGTCTTAAAACAACACCGACGTGAAGACACTTAGCTTACAGGTGCTAATGTGCAACATGGATCCAATGGGACCTGCAGAGTTGGAAGTGAGTTTGCCGCCACCGTGAGCGACTTCTCTCTCTCACACGTTATAATTGGTTACCCACGGTTACCAAAAATAATGCTTCTTTATTAAATCTTGAGTCTGAAATTTAGTTTCTGACACTTTTTATTCGTCTGATTTGATTAGAAATGCACTTATTCACTCAAGAGTCATCACCGTAGCCCTCACGAACAGTGTCATTCTGACCAGATGGAAGGATTTACTGGCATTAAACGAGTTTTACCCACGTCGGCCGCTGTGTGCATGCACGCTCGTGAACGTCAGCCGGACGCAAAAACGCGACGCTGCTTCATCGCGCACGTGACGACCGGGGTTCATGGGAAAACATCGATCTCGTGCCCTGTGAATGAAATATTGCAAAATTGAAATGAAATCGATTGAATGGTTTCAGGGCCATTGTGTTGGATTTAGTGGCATCTAGAGGTGGAGTTGCATATTGCAACTGATTATATCTTTGCTTACAAAACTCTGTCGCCTCCATCTCGATCCCTTTTCTCCACGACTTCATAAAAATCTATTTCAAACCAACTGGGAAACAATTACGATAAGTTTACTCAGGCCTACTTTTCAGCTGAGGCTCATTCTTGAATACATAAATAACAGTAGGTGGAAATACTAGAGTCCAAGCCTGCGTTGATTTACTATTTTTGAGTTCCCATCTAAACCAGGCTCTGTCTTTCTCCCTCTCCCTCCTCTAATTATGTGGGCCCTTTAGACATGTTTCCCTGCAGAGTGCTCGCTGCCAGAACAAAGTCGAAACTGTTTCCCCATCGGAGGCGGCCCGCGAGTGAGAGTCTCCTGATGTCTGCGTGCACGGAGAGGCGAGGACTCGGCTCCTCTGGGGGTTGTACAAGTGGGTGAAAAGATGGACCAGCAGCAGAAAGGATGCTAGAATGACAGAGTGATTGCCGTTGATTGCCACCATTCCATATGTCTTGTCTTGGTGTGATGGAAGAGTTTCAGCTCAGAGAGAGAGAGATCCCTCTTCTCTTCCTCTCTAACAAATAGGTAAAGTGTTGTTTAGCATTGCAGGCTCAGCTGTAGACTGTGTGTCCCGTGTCAACGTGTGCATGCAAAAGAAAACATGTCTGTATAAATCTGAGAGATCATTATGATCTGAATGATTACGTGGGGCAGCGTGGTCCCAACGATTCCTATTACAGGAGGACTCTGCCAAGGGAATCCCGAAAAACCAGGAATCTCCCACTGATATTCCGTCCATCTTTAAAACCAAGGTCTGAAAACAGCAGCAGGAATGAAAACAAACAAAGAGTAATGTGAGATTACAGGTTCCACGTTGAATGTGGATCAGCTGATGCCTGGTAACATGTGATGAGGTAACCAGAAGCAGGTCAATTAACACGGGGGTCAAAGTGCGACGGCAGTTAATTGCTTATTCTTTTTCATTTTGACGGCAATCATGTGTTACCAAGTCTGTTTGAAAAAAGGTAGGACGATGGTATTTAATCATTGCCTGCGCATGGTTTTCTTTGTTTAATGTGCCGTTTTTACCTTGCTCTGTAGTCTTTAATCCAGGATAATCCATGCTGAATGATGAGAACTAAGTGACAGCTGTAGTTTTGGGCTCCCATGTGGATCCTGGTCAGTTGGTTCAGGCCGATTTCTCCACCTGTAGTGCACAAGGAAGTCAAGGGAAACAACACTGAGGGAAATGACTATGTATGGGAACCCTTTTTATTACAACTCGAGTGATTTTAAGTTTGTGGTGTTTGTCTAAACTCAAGTATGAGACGCTGGAGTGGTTAGAAGTGCCATTTAAATGTGTTTTTACAGCTGCTGTTGAGCGTGACGTGTTACACATGTGTGTATGTGTGCAAACTATTTAAAGGATGTTCATGTATAGTTTAAAAAGAGTTGCATTGCTTCATCTGAAGTCTGTCTTTTCTGACCCTTTCCTAAACAAACATGCTTACATTCATTCTAATTTGCTGTCAGTGTGTCTGTGGGTCCAGCACATTTTCACATGTGTGTGTGTGTGTGTGTGTGTGTGTGTGTGTTCACTGTTTTCCTTCTGCGTCCTTCTCTTTTTTTGTACATCGCGCGTCTATCGAAGTCCACCTTCCCGCTCGCCCATCAATGTGCCGACAGACAGCCGCACAATCTGTGGACGCCACTTCCCTTTGATATGGTAAAGCAATATTGCACTTCATCTCTCTTTTTATTTGCCCATTTGTGAAGAAGATGCCATTAGCAGTGTATTATCCTCCTCTGGCGAGGGAGAAATATCTCCAAAAGGACGGTCGGCGGCCGCCCGCGTCCTGCAACGCCTCATTAGTGCATTGCCTTCGAACAAACGTATCAACAATGTTCTGAGCTAATAAGCTTTTATATTCTCGGGCTATATGATGTAGAAAGAGGCAGCGCTGAAGGTCACGGCTGTGTTTGAACGCAGCAAGTGGCTCCGCGTGGGAATGATTTATCTGGAATTATTGCTGTGCTTTGCTCCAGAGAGTTGGCTATTGATGTGTGTGGTTGAAATGGCTTCTTCAAGAGGCGCGAGATAGGGAGAGAGACAGACAGACAGACAGACAGAGAGAGTGAGAGCTTCAGTGGTGACACACACACACACAGCTTCGCTATCATCCACTGGACACAGGCTCTTCTCTCTCTCTCTCTTTCTCTGACTGTCATCTTTTTTTTTGCAGCTTTTGGTGCATGGATTTGTGAGGCAGGACAATATTTTGCCGAGTCTGTAGCCAAAACATTGACGGGTTGACCTTTGCAGCAGTGAGTGTGTTCTTTTTAAGGTGGAACAATCCACCTTAAAACCTTTTAAGGTCCTCTGTATCATTCTGCATCTTCCAAAACACAAGCAGTAACCATTCAGTTTGGATCTTGTTTCCCTTATTAATGTATAACAGAGGAGATGCAGCTACTACTCTGTCTTTTATGTTTAGCCTCAACTAAATACATTTTTTTTTATTTTCCTGTCCGACCATTTAACCTCCAGCTGAGAGCAAAAAAAGGTGCAGTTCCTTTGCCTGGACTTTGTTCAAAACTATGCAGGCAACTGTAGAAGAATCCTTATCTGACACAGATTGAGGTATTTCAGGAGGATAAGGAGAGTTTGCCACCAAAAAAGCTCTTGGAATGTATTCAGCAAACCCACAGAATAATGATATTAATACTTTTGAACTAAATTAGGGAATGTTGTTCTTTTTTTGCCCCCATCTTTCACACATTAATCATATTTCTGGAGCCAGTGTCCAGCCAATGTAGCGTTCACATCAGTTGTATTGCTGTATTGTAAAGTTTCACGACCAAATAGAGCTGGGAACAAACTAGAATTTAATCAGACGAGTATTTGTTTGGGTAGAAAATGTGAGCAAATGTTGATTCAAAATTCAGTTTTAATGATTTAATGATTGCAGAAAAATCAGAAAAGTGTGTGTTAGTTCTAAAAAGCAAATAGTTGAAAATGAATTTCCTCGTTATTTGTACTTTTGTGCTCTTTATTTGAGTCACTCGATGTGAGCCGCAGTGAAAACATGCAAACACACACATTTAAAAAGAAAACAAACACACACACACACACACACACACATAGATTCAGCATCCTCGCTCCTCCCCTCGTCATCATTTCAAATCCACATTAAAATGCAATAACGAGCAAAGTAACAAACTCATTATCCCAATTAGCTCACTGTTCATGCAAGTCGGCTCCACTGTATTTGTTATCATCCCACTATTCCAGACGCATCCTCTGGGGATTGTGTGCGCACACACACACACACACACACAGTCATGACCACTTTCTCTCAAAACATCTGGCCGCCGCCACCACCGTGCGCGAAGGGACACGGAGATTTTTATTTTCTCTCTCTTCATCTCATCCTTGTGTCTCTTCTTCAGTTTTGAGAGTGTTACCTCCGTGTTTGCTCTGCTGCTATGAGGAGCTCTGTTTTCTTCAAGTCGGGCTAGTTTTCAGGCATCCACCCCCCGCCCCGTGTTTATTTGAGTGTTTGAACGTGTAGTCCTAGTGGGATTGTGGGAGTGGAGTACTGTCAGGTCCTGGGGTTGTTGAGGGAAAACATCGTGTCCCCCGCTCGCTTCTCTCACTGTCTCAGCCACTTTCTCTCTCTCCTTCCACTTCCTCTGCTCACTCCTGAGTCTCTACATGACTACACAGAATGATGGCAGTCCTGCATGGCTCATTAGCCGGCAGAGGGAAGACGGACGGACACAAAAGGATGGGGAAGAAGGGAGCGAGAGGGATGCGGAGAGAGGGCAGCCCATAGACTTCTCTAACACAGGTTACCACGGTGTCTGCCGACTGGATCAAAGCCTCTTTAGATGCCAGTGGAGGAGCAACTGGAGCTGGCAAATCACGAGGAATATTAGACGATGGGAGGAAGAACGAGCAGGCGCTAAATGAGTTGTGTGTGCCTTTCATTTCTCCCTCATTTTGTCAGTTTTCCTCTCCCCTACAGTCCGCTGTGTTATAATGTTATAAGTCACTGTCAATAAGCTTATCCAGCAGTCTATAGGCACTTCATTCTCATACACAAACGTAGATTTAAGGTGCTTTTACGGAAGCATAAAACGTGTGGATTTAAAAGCAATCAATACATATTCAATGATCATTGTCTCTTTCGACCATCCTGACGTGAGTGACACGTGTACCAACTTTTGTTCATGTACGTGAAGCAAGACAAAAAAAGTCACCTAATGAAAGCTGATTTACATTTTACGTAAGCTCCTCCCACTTCCTTTTCTATATTTTTTTTATGCACGTTCACTTTCGGACGTAAATGTTCACCAGGTGTGATCCAGAGTTTGGGGTCGAAAAGGGCAATTCATTTGAGAGAAAAATAATAATAAGAAGAAGAATTGTTCCTTCAGTTTCAGAAGGTGCTCAAAGAGTAAAGCGAAATCTCAAAGATTAAGTCTTAAAAAAAACAGATCGAATGAATACGAAATGTGAAGAAAACACGATAATGACAAAAACATTTCTTCTACGTCTAAATTTAAAGAACCGCAAAGGGACAGAGTGTGTCTGGGACGATCTGCTTCCATCAGTGCGCTGCATGACAACGAAAAGCTGCGTCTGATTGTTTGTGTTTTGCTTTGGCGATCACTAACAGATCTCCCTCCATTGATCTCAGTTGTATGGACTCCCTAAAAACACTGCTGTCAGCCCTGTGGACGTGCGTTCAATTATGGAGATCGCTCGGTTACCATCACGCGACTAAGCGAGGAACATACTTCACATGATAACGGTTGGTCATGCATGGGCCTTGTTTAAACATGGAGTTTGGCATCAGATGAAAATGGCCTCCTTGATATTGTGATGTTCCGTTTTGATTTAAGACATATTCTCTCCCCCCCCTTCACGAGATGTCACACATCTGCACCACAACTGTATCAGACAGCAGCAGACGCACCAGACCTCCACTGACATGTTTGCAATAGCACGTGTGATAGTGCAATAGCATCCGTCATTGTGTCATAGTTACTCTATATACAACATATACACACACACGTACAATATGTAGGCGAGCCAGTCGTCTTTCAACTGGAAGGCTGTGGGTTTGACTCCCACTTCTTCTAGTCTACGTGCCCAAGTGTCCTTGGGCAAGAACAAGTGTGTATGAAAGTGTGAGAGTGAATGGGTGATCTGTAGTAGCTGTGATTGGTCATCAAGACTAGAAAAGTGCGATAGAAATACCAAGCATTTACCGTTTGACATTTGACATTACCATGTCAACACACCTATGTGACCTGTATGCCCCTTCTCCATTGGCACGCCTCGCCTCGGCACCAGTGGCGGAGCTAGAGGGGAGGCCCCACTGATTGGTCAGAGTGCCGTCACAGGAAGAGACGTCAAGCCGAACAATGCCGAACTGTAGATCAGTTAAAAAGACTGAACAATCCTGAAAAACGTGGCTTAATCTCCAACATTTACCAGGGTGATGTCTAAAATCTCAATATTTAACAGAGGAGTCTGGTGTATTCAGCGACAGCACTGGTGAAAGCCTGCGATCTTTGCGAGCCTGTATTTCAGTCCAGTGATTCTAATGATTCAGTTACTCTGAAAACAAGTGCTTTATGAGTCACTCGTCACTCGTTTGTGTGTGTCGCGTGGAAAAGGAAGTCACGGCAGTTTCATGCAGCCGTGCAGTTATGACTCCGCCCACGCTGAGGAGGTACTATTGTTGTTATGGAAACACAACTAAACCATGTAGAGGTGAAACGAGCTTGGACCATGTAGCGGAAACACAGCTCTATACTCCTTCATCCAGACTTTCTCCAAATGTTATTCAATGAGATGACACTGTTTTATTCCATTGATATATATATCTATATATATCTATATATATATATAAGCTGCTAATAGTTCTTCAATATACGTGAAGATCAGAAAGCGTTGTTTCTCTGTTCGCTGTTTTGTAAACCTCCTCCCGGATGGCGAGGAGGCGAGAGAACCAACCAAACAAACAAACCAGCGCTCGTGAAATAATCATCACAAGATCTCTTTTCCTGTTCCTGAGTCAAAGGGTGAGAGATAATGAGAGACAAACCTGAGCTGGAGAGGAGGAGTGATGGTGGACGCGAGAGAGCGAGAGAGAGAGAGTTCAGAGACCAAAGGTTGAAAGTCTAAATCTTTCATCCTCTCTCTGGGTTCAGAACGAGAGGAGAATTGTGGGTTGGATTACTGGTGCTAAGCCGTGTGAAGAGCTCAACTCCCGTGTCGTGAAGACAGGCAGACTATATCTACCTGACTCACTGGCAGAGAGGAATATCTGCAATCATGACTCGCTGCTCTCTGAATGGAGTTACCGTGGACCCGAGGGTCATTTAATTTGCCATTTAATTTCTTCCCCGTATCAATTTCTCCTGATGATCCGCAGCCGCTGCACTGTCATCCTGCTCACCGTCATCAAGCAGGCAGATTCCTATTTAGCACAACCGCTAATTCTGCCAGATTTACACGTTCTCTGTGCCGGTGGTTGCACACTGGGACACCATCTTTCCCTCCTTCAGCTTCCTCCATGTTGACGCTCGCCAGTCACTCATTCGGGAGATTGGCCGCGCGTCCAGAAGAAAACACTTGAAACACTATTAGGCGTGTAGTGGGGCTTGTGTGTGCCAGTCGTAAGCCTCCTCTTGTCAATATGACTGTAGGATGCACACAAGTGCACTGGATGGATGGAGAGGGAGGGAGAGGGAGACACTCTGCAAAAAATGCCTGCCCTAACGAGCTCTTAGTCACATGTTCGGTCTTGAAATCTGAATTAATTGAGAACGTGAGCTCATCACCTCACCCTTTTTTCGCCTGAAATAAAGAAGTTGGCACATTTTAAGGTGGAATAGTATCTTGAGAAAATTAAACGTGTCGCCAAAATATGAATAACAAATGGGAAAAGGTGATTTTCTTCTCACCTCGTTGGCACATTTATGTGTTTTAAAGAAGAGAAAAAGACGCCTGCGATGCCTTCGGCAGAGTAAAAAGAACTTGTGACGGTGGACACTTCTTGCAGTGGAAGGGGAGCGAGCGACTCGGAGAAGAGATTGCTTGTCAAGGCCCTGATTTCACCGTTCTCTCCTGATGACGATAATAATAACCATTCGCAGGAGTGGCAGCAAATGGGGAGGAGAGAGCATAGGCGTCCTTTTAAAGAGGCGTACATGCAGTTACTTTCTGCAATCAAAACACAGATTTCTGCAGACGAGCTGGTGCACAAAGCATGCCTGCACACACACACACACACACACACACACACACATACTCAGAGCAGGCCGCAGATTGCAGTGCACACATCCTGTTGTTTGCCATCGACAGAGGATATTAGCCCGGTATTTGTGTACAGTAATCAGCAGGCCCTTCACAGACTAGTCTCCAGACAGACAGGCATCTAAGGAAAGATTGCTCGGTAATCAGGCTATGTGATTTAAGGTTGGGGGGACACGAGGAAAACTTGCTAACTCCAATTATGCCGATTGTCTTGTGTTTTTTGTTTTTTTTTAAACATCGCGCACAGAAGCGTCGTTGGGTTCAAATGTGCAGAAAATCTATCTTTTATTTGTGGTGTTTGCATGAAAACAGTGATACAGTTACCTGGCAGCAAGGTTGCGTTTGGGGTAAAGTTTGCACAACCCCCCCCCTCCTTCCTTCCCTCGGTCCATATGTCACCAATCATGATTTGGAAGGGAAATAACATCCTGTTATTATCTGTCAAGCAGCAAAGATTCTTGGTTTATGGTCATGTGCTATCACATCCACTGTGTGTATCTATATCTATACCTCCTCTCTCCTCATCCTTAACATCTTTTTTGTCTTCCTCCATCTTGTCATATGCATGATCACTCCCTCCCCTCTCTCCTCCTCACTCTGCACCCCCCTCCTCCTCCTCAACGCTTTTAATCTTGGGTTGATGATACTTGGTGGAAGCACTTAGGTTTCTGTGCCAGGTGTCTCCCTTTGCTTAACATCCTGGGCTTAGCTCCTCATTTCTGTGGCTCCTTCACATCTCTCGGCAGGCTCCTGAACACACACACACACACAGGCGCACGCACACACTGGCACATGCACGCGCACATGCACTCTATAAACACACGTACAGACATGGAAGCAAGCACACAAACATTTTATTTTTACAGACATCTCCAGCTCGGAATGAAGTTAGTCGTTTGCGCCCTGAAAACACTGAGCTATGCACAAAAGATAGTATTATAGTCACTAGGGTTTGGTACCGTTCATAATTGAACCCATACGGTATTGGTATCTGGAAATTGCTATCGGTTGTAAAACAAAGTCTACACTCCTCAGTTTCAGTTTTTTTTTTTAGAAAAAGCTCACGTTATTTTCAACTACTTATATACCTAGTTAGTTAGCTAGAAATTACCTCAACGCTTTGTCATCAACATTTCAAGCTTGACTGGCTTCAGAGGTGTTGCTACTAGCAGTGCTAGTAGTAGCACTGCTAGTGGTGTTAGTAGTAGCACTGCTAGCAGTGTTAGTAGTAGTAGTGTTAGCAGTGTTAGTAGTAGTAGTAGTAGTAGCACTGCTAGTGGTGGTATTAGTAGTAGTAGTAGTAGCACTGCTAGCGTGGTAGTAGAGTAGCACTGATAGTGGTGGTATTAGTAGTAGTAGGCGGTAGTAGTAGTAGGCTGGTAGTAGCAGTAGTAGTAGCACTGCTAGTGGTGGTGGTAGTAGCACTGCTTGTAGTAGTAGTAGTAGCACTGCGCGGTGGTAGTAGTAGTAGCACTAGTAGTAGTATTAGTAGTAGTAGCAAGTGGTAGTAGTAGTAGTAGTAGTTAGTAGTAGTAGTAGCAGTGGTAGTAGTAGTAGTAGTAGTAGTAGCACTGCCAGCGGTGGTAGTAGTAGTAGTAGCACTGCTAGTGGTGGTAGTAGTAGTAGTAGCACTGCTAGCGGTGGTGGTAGTAGTAATAGTAGTAGCACTGCTAGCATTGGTAGCTGATGCAGCAGTCATCACTTTCCATGAGCCAAAAACGTTACCTTCTTCAGCTTTTAAATAGATCCCGCGTTCCCCCGTCAGGTTCAAGGTGTTTCCCCGGCCCGCCTTGCATTTCGCGTCACATATATTACATTGACCAAGTACAAAAAGTACCGCCTTTCAGTACCCAAACCTGATAGTCACCATTTTGGAATTATTTTCACGACATATTCTATTAAACGTAGTCTGCCAGTGTTGCAGAACTGTTCTGAAGAAAAGAAGTGATCACTTCTGTCATTATTAGTGGCGTCAAAATAAGATGACGTTTTCCCTTCAAATCAACGCTGAAATATGATAATAGTGTATGTTTTTGAAGGGCTTTTTTTACAGTGCTGTGCCTGTGAAACGCGTACGGTTGCGAGTGTTTATCTGCACATTGTATTTACAGTGCATTCAAAGTGGTGAAATGTAACTCCCAGGCTTTGTGACACTCGCTGAGTCATGTGGATCTTGATTTGCACCGACTGTACAAACTGCTGTTTTACGCTTTTACATATTGTTATTTAGATTTAAAAGCAGTGTGTGCTGAAAGAGTTTGCCGAGAGTCACTTTGTTCTTTAAAGACATGGAGGCACAAGAGAGGAGGAGGAGGAGAAGGAGAAGGGGACACAGAGGAATGAAAATGAGGGAGAAACAGGCAAAGCAAAGATAAAGACAGAGATAGCTCTCATGTGTTTATGATATGTTTGTTTGTGTTGCCGCGGGGACCCCTTTTTCTTCACCCCTCATTTCCTCTCCCTCTTCCCCCCTCTTTCTTTTTTTTTTTGAAAGTCACTGTCGTGAGTATTTTTTCTTCCTTCTCTCTCTCTCTCTCTCTCTCTCTGTCATGTATCTGCCGCCTGTCCAGGCAGCGCTCTCTGTTTCAGCCTCGTCTGATGACTCAATTAAAATTAATGCGTTCAGCCTGCTCAGATAAAGAAGAAAGAGGAGGGAAAAAGCCTTTTCCAGGAACAATGGCAGCTTCTTGCATATCGGTAACCAATCCTTCCTTGTCGGGGCCCACGCTAATGCCTCACAGTATTGACAGCTCTATAGCTGCACACTTCCTCCATTCCTGTTTTTAAACGCGGGGACCAGAATGAACGACAAGTGAATACTCACTGAAGTGTCTTATTGTGGCGGGATCACCTGACCTGTTTTACTCACTTCTAAAGGAAGGTGATAGTATCACCATCAGCTTCCTCACACAAACACGTGTGTGTGTGTGTGTGTGTGTGTGTGTGTGTGTGTGGGGTCATCAAAGGCAGTGGACACTCTCTGTGCTCTGGCCTCCTTCCCATGTTCCCATGTCCTTGAGACGTCTTCATCCCCAAGCTCGGCGGTGGCACTCCTCTGGCCCCCTCATCGGGACAGAATGCTGGTGTCAGCACTGCTCTCCTCCTCCTCCCCTTCCTTCCCTCCCCTCCCCTCCCTGCCCCTGCTCCACCTTTGCCTTTATCTGTCGCTTCTTCTTAAGATGCTCCCTCCATCTCTGGTACCCCAGGGGTCAAGCTGGTGGAAGAGCAAGGGGGAGGGAACGGAGGGAGAGAGGGAGGGAGGGAAGCACCTGACTTGAAGGCAGAAAGATAATTTTGGCCCGGCCAGCTCTGTTTAAGGTTAAAGCCTGATTTGCATTTCAAAAGCGGCGGACGGCCATTTTGCCACCTCGGGGACGCCATCGGACCGACCGGCGTGTCATTTAATGTCAGCCGGCGTCGTTGTCTTGATGAAATTAATAGAGCAGCCTGTGATTGATAACGCCGCCGCTCGTCACTGACACCGCCGCGACCGCTCTCCTGTCCCTCGGTCGTCTCGCGCACACACAGGCGTCCACAGTTGCTTCTCATGCCGTCGCCGTGTGAATGCCGCTGATCCCACGTGTGTGGCAAAGATTGTCTTCCATTTGCTTATAGGTCACAGTTTTTTGGCAGTTTTATCGTAACTTAAGCTGTATTAAAGGTCCAGTATGTAACATTTCAGACGGGTGAATGAACTTTGTCCTTCCTGGTATGTGGAGGCCACCGTAGTTCCTTTGGTTTCTTTAGGAAAGTTACAGGCAAGAAGTAACCATTCTGTTACACTTGTGTTTTCTTCGTTTCCTTGGTTTTAGCGTTTTCTGTTGATGTGATTAAAAAAACAACCCCAGCTGTTATTGGGATTAACTAGATATCGGTGTAGAAATCCAAAATCCAGGTGCCAAAGACGAGATTAACGAGCCAGGTACGTACTGTACATCCAAACTGTGCCAGTCCTAACCTGATAAATGAAGGAATTACTGTCTCTTTCATTTCGAGGGGGGATTTCTGGCATTTGTTTTGAAGGATAGATTATATGAGATTAGATTTTTACCGTTGCATGTCCACACTGGAGCTTAATCTGACACGTTGGTGTGGTATGGTTAATATAACACATTATCTCCTTAGATCACCTCATGAATGGATGATGAGAGAATGACCGTGAGTTTGAGAGAGGACTTCCAGCTCCTGATTGGATGAAGTGTGGTGGGATAGTGTAAAAGTTTCTCCCTATGGATTTACTGTCAGAGTCCGGAGACTGAGGGACCTGGATCTGTAAATGCTGTCGTCTTTCAACTGAAGGATGTCACCGACAGCGTCCTCAGTGAAAACATCTATCTCTCAACCTCATATCTGTCCATGCCAACACGTGTAAACTCATGTAAACAAAATCCTCCATAATGGGGTTGCGAGTGAGGATGTCAGGTGTTTCTCCCTCCTGAAAACTGGAGAATAGTGAGTCAAGGAAAAGGTGGTGGGGGTGTCGGAGACAGAGAGGCCCAGCGGGACTCGTCAATACCGGGGCACGGATGAAGCCGTTCACCCTCACTAATGGATGTCCTGATCCTGGAGGTTGGCGGTCACTGGGGTCGGTCTTGGCACACATTACACCTTCAAGACGAACCTCGTATTCCTGTCAGTGCGGACAGAAACAAAACAAGCGGAGTCGAAAACCCTGGTGTCGGGAGATGGACACATGCAAACAGTCGAGGCAGTGAAATAAGTATTTTGATTTAAAAGGTTCAGGAAAGAGAGAGAGAGAACTGTGTTTGTCCTGAAACGACATGATACGTTCTTGTCAGCATTAATCTCTCAGGAGCAGCGAGGGATTGAGCCGCTGTAATCTCCTTCACAAGTAACGGACAGATCTCGCCGTTTCCCTGACTACGTTCAACTTCATCGTCGCCTCGCGAGGGCTGTGTGAGGTGTGCACATGAAAAGACAAAAACAAGAGGGCGATTCACATGCTTCTCTCTCTCTCTCTCTCTCTCTCCCCGTCTTTCATTCAACTCATTTACATCAGCTATTATCTGTGTATATTGAAAGCAAGTGAGATAAAGAAAAAGAAAAAAAGCAAGTGCCAGGGAGGGAAAAAAAAGAACAATAAAAGGAGGCAGAGGAGGCGCAGCGCCGTTTGAATCAATTACATCCTAAAGAATCTTTCATTTGCATCTGTATCTGTTCAGAACCTGAACAAACGCCAGATGCTTTTGTGTGTCCAGTTATTTATAGTGCGTGTGTGTGTGTTTTTCTCTCCCCTCCTCTCTCGTAATTGTGCAGGAAATATCAAATTTGCATAGAGTGATTATTGTTGATTGTTTATCTAGCCGTCAGGACGTTTCAATATTCCGAGGCTGACAGGTTGTCAAGTACTTAAAACTCATTTATTTGGGGGGAAATTTGCATGTAATTTGCTGGTAATGACGGGGACGTCTGTGGTCATGGATTAGATGCTGGAGATGCTGCAGGGAAGAGGAGAGGGATTCTTGGCGGACTGGCAATCCTCCACTTGAAACACACGCCGCATCCTCAGCTCGGCTGCCAGGGCGACGCTAATGCTACCTAGTGCCGCACGAACCAAACAACAGAGGAGCGTACAGAAACGCTTGGCACCGCCGCGGCGTCGCGCCGGGGTAAGAAGCAAGCCAGCAGTGCGGCGCTTGCACAGGAGGAGGAGGAGGACTGTGCTCGGCTCTGTTCTGTCACCCTGCGACGAGACAAACAAACAAAGTCGCTACAGTGTTCCTCTGCGCGGCAGATGCTTGATCAGCTCGCCTGCTGCACATATGCTGCAAATAGAGGACAGTGCTCGTCTCACATAGCAAACAGATCATTACAATCCCTTGTTTTTGCTGTTGTAAACGTGAATATACAGGAAAAAAGTCAAAGTGAGAGATCTTGAGAATGAGAATAAGGTATAATCTTAATTTTATACCCACATTTCCGTCCTATCATCGTATATCACATAGTAAATCACCCAAATTGATACAAAGTCTTTGGTGAACAGATTGTCTTCCCCTGCCCAGCCACTAAATCCCATTTAAAAGTCTGATTAATTGTTTTTTAATATCACCCACGGAGGAGCCGCCACCCATTCCTGCAGCACGGGGCCCGAGACGCAGGCTCCCACTGGGGCTGCTTTGTGTGTGCTGTTTGTTGCTGTTAACACTGCGTTGTCTTTCATTATTAGTCCTTGGCTTCATCTTTCATCTCGCGAGGCACTGGGCGACGCAGTGCTAATGTATTGACATAGCCGGGGCAACCAGGAAACTTGACTTTGATGAGTTGCTTCTTTGTTTGTCTTTGCTGGAATTTTAAGATAAGTTAAGTTTATCTTATCTCATCTTAGGGCAGGGGTGTCAAATGTACGGCCGTGAAAATACTCTATTTTTCAGTTTCAGATACTTGTGTTTACTAAATGTTTCGCGTCTTCGTAGATCCACTGTGATGGGGAAGTGCGTATGTAGTAAACAATATGAATTGTTTGTTTTGTCAAAAAGTTACTTTATTAAATGTAAAACAAAGGGAAAGATTTGGAGTCCTATTAATTTACTGGTCCGGCCCATTAGAGATCAGATTGTGCCACTCCTGGGTTGGGGTTATTCATAACATAATTTGATTTGTTTCCCAATCAAGATAAACTATGCACTGAAACGCGGTTGTTCATTGTAAAGGAATAACATTTTTCAATGAAACATTGCAGTTTTGAACCCAAGCTTGTCTTCACAGACTCAGTGAAGTCTTTATGTGTTTAGTTCTCAGCTCCGTGGCCGACTGAGCGGCTGACTCACTGGCCAAGAATACGGGGGAAATACAGCAGACTCCCACACTCCATGACTCACTCAAAGTCACCTTAACACCAAGGTTAAATGCTCCGTGTGTTTCCCTCTTAAATATAGATCTGCAGCCTCCACACACACACACACGTGTGGTAGATACAGTATGTGTGTGTGTGCACTCTGTCTCTATATCAGTGTGACTATTTTCTGCTTGTGTGTGTGTGTGTTAATATGACTCTTTTTTTTTTTCTTTTTTTAAAAGGGTGAGTGAGGATAATCGGCCCCAGCTCACCGGACTAAAAGGCCGGGTCAGAGTTTTAAAGAGAAGCTATGTATTTCCCATCCGCGGATCACGGCGATGAAGTGGGCCCTTGTGACTCAACCTGAGAGCATGAAAAGGGCCTCGGAGGGGACCCAGCCATCGCCGGCCCTCTCTTTATTGTCCTAACGGCTGCCTGAGCTCGGCGGTAAAGCGCGGCGAGAGAGAACAGGAGTGCAGCGGTGGAGAGCTCTCAGTGTTTTACCTCCCCGACAGCCACTCTCCATCATGAAAGCCCAGGTAATGTCTCCCTGTTGAGCGTGATAACATTTCAAAGAGCACCAACCCTCTGCTCTGTATGTGTCTCATTCTTGCTACGTGTGCATATGTATGTGTGTTGTGGCTGTGGTTTAAGGAAATCAATGTTTTTATCCTGAGGAAGGACAAAAGATTTCAGGGATTTGGCATCTCACAGAAACTCGCGTGATTTAACGTGACTTCAGAACGTAAACAGACGTGGAGGCGGACCCTCGGTGTGGACGGTTAATCAACTTGTGTTATTGTTATGGTTCGAAACAAAAGTACACAACATCCGTTTTCCGGTCGACTCGCTGTCATTGGTTATTGCGGGGTTCTGATCACGCCCCCTATCGCTGTTCAGGTCCTGAAATGGGATTGTCTGTAGGGCCGGATCAGAACCGTGTTGTGCAGGCTTTAGTCGGCCGTTTTTTACTTTTACTTGTTTTTTATCTGCTGCTGCGACAAACCTCACGTGTTTTTAGGAGGCTTTAAATCACTCCGCACAATCGATTAAAAAAACCCAACAACAAATGAATCGCACAATTTTCTGTAATTAATCGCTAAAATAAACCTGAAGCTTGTAACAGGTATTTATTTATTTATTTCTATATAATCATGTAATGAATGTGGAATCAACACAAAAATACTGTTTTAATTTGACACATAAAAGGGTATCTTGATGTTTTGAAGAGAGAAAACACAAAGTCACAGAGAGAGAGAGAAACAGTGCACGCACACACACACACTAGTTATGTGCAACAAGCCGTCAGGTAACTTTCTAAAATGAAACTTTCCGCCTAAAGGTCTGTCCTTATCCATCTTTGCATCTTTGTAACCAGGACACACATGTGACCAAAGGTTACGAGTCAGTCGCCACCGCACGTAAACAAGCAAACGCGTTAAATGAACGTTGACAGCACTAAGTCTGATTTCAGCACCAGGAGCTGTCCACACTGTGAACACTATAGATTTGGATTTTGCTAACAAGGGAACAAGGTAGTGAATGAACAGATTTGGTCCATATGTTGCTCTTTGAGATCCATCTGGACGAGTAAGTGTGCACTAACTGTGTCGCACTGTTGGGGATATTTAAATGTCTCAAACCTGTGTGGAAGGTTTGATTTGTTCACCGGACAGATGGGCGATAACTTCAGTGTTGTTCTTTTATACTTCATTAACTATATGATATGACTTATTATTTATGTGAAATGTGATGATTGTCAGTCGGTCTTTTCTAAAGCCCCTCTGTGGCTCCCCGAGGCTCTCGCGGGACAGTCCACTGAGTCAGTGCACGTTGCCGCCGCTCCCCGTCTCTCCGCGCTTGTCAGCGTTACAGTATTATTACGTCTCATCGTCCCGCAGTGTGTTGACAGCAGCGACAGCAAAAATATGTAAAAGTTGACATGGCTGACACGGTGACAGTCTGACAGAAATATGAAGCAGTGGCGGGTTTATGTGTGCGCCACAGATGATCTATAAATAAGGAGTTGGGATTGGGATCTATAAAAAAACCGTCTGTACCCCATTAGTTTTTGCCTCTTTTTCTTCTTTTCTTAGCTCGGTGTTGCTATTTCTTGTATCGGTCCTTCACTTTTTTCCTTATTCTTTTTACACCTCCCTCCCACCTTTCACAGCATCCATCCATCTCTCTCTGGATGGCTGCCTGCCTCTGTGCCTGTGTCTGGGAGTTGGCCGGGGCAGAAATAAACCACAGTAATGGCTCTGCTTTGCTGCTAATCTTGTCATAAGAAGGTGCGGCCCTGGGAGGATAGCTCCTCGTGTGTGATATCCTAATTTAAACATCAAAAGATTCCATCATTAGGAAGCACGTGTCTGGCCCCGGTATTTCAAGGGAAATGATTACGTCTTCGCGCCGCTAAAGTTTAATGCAGGAAGGCGTTTTCTGTCAAGCGCACGCACACGTAAATCTCTCTGGACTTGATGTTTGTGCACTTGAAGAAAAACATCATCATTAGCAGCTTTCCTCTTGTGTGAGAGACGGAGCCGAGCGACAACGTTCGGTGTCGCAGCCCGCCGTCGTGGTGTTCTGACGATAGCCTTCGTTTGGAGTTGCCGGCTAAGGCGCGCGAGGTTTGTGACGTGGGTGAGATCGGCGAGGTGAAACGGCGGTGGCTCTCCCTGAACTTCACAGCCTTCACACACATCAGACGTCAGGCACCACCACACCTGGTTATACTGTACTGTATGCTGCAGGAAGAGGCAGATCCTATAGTAATGAGTGGCAAGTCACCACAACTCCTTGATTTACCATTGTCCCCTCACGTTGTCATGTTTAGTGCTGCTTATATTCTGTTTGGATTGGTTCCACGGCATCACCATCGTTATCACGCTCTACCTACCCAACAAGCTCTGTAGTTAATGTTTGAGGAGATTTCTGCCGGCCAATGGTTTTCATTGTCACCATCTTCCTTTTAATTGGAAATGTAACCAAATCAAAGCCGCGCAAGAGTGGAAAAATGAGAGAAATTGCCTCTCTTTCCACATCTGGAGTGAAATAACATAACGTGAGGGAAACTTGGCCTGAAGAAGAAGAGGGAGTTTACAGCGATTAAAAGCTACTTTAAGAGATGCCTCATCCACGTTTAATATACAGACTTTATACAGTTTGTTCTCCTATGTTTTCACAGAAAGATATCGTCATGTATCGCTAAAGGATTGTCTCGCAGTATCGCGATATTATTGGTATCATGGACCATGAATCCTGCATCGAATCACGAGGTACCCATGCGTGGAGTCCCTTATGCACATACACATACATAACTTAAAACGGTCTGTTTTTATTTTTAGAAACATTGCAGCAATATATCGGTTATCAGAGAATCATTGCATCGCGATATTATTGGTATCGTGGACCATGTATTGTGTTGTGAGGTAGCATAACATTCAAACATTTATCTTATTTCAGTGCCTATAAGTAAAAGAAAATAGCAAAAAAACAGGATTCATTTTAATCCACCAGTTTAATTCCTGGCAGTGTCGCTTTGACACGTTCTAAAACAAAGTTCATGATTTCTAAAATCCCAACTACAGCATGTAAATATCAACAGATAATGAAAGTGGCTTTACTTTAAATTAAAGTCCAAACTGTGTTGACTGAAAGGATTCCACGTTTACACCGGGACAAAAAAAGGAATTTGGTCTTTTTTTTTTTTCCATCCGTTAATTTGAGATTTTGTAGCCGCACACATGGCTCTTTGAATCAAAGGCTGAAGTTGGCTAATGGGCTCTCGAACTGTTTGGCTCCTGTAATTCGAGTGTTCACGGGGGAGCGCGCCTGCGGTTTGTGATCTCGCGCCTCACAGCGGCACTTACGCCGAATTATTAGCTCGACTGATGACGGATTTAAGGGAGAATCAAGAAACACCATGTTCCCGTAAGAAAGACCAAAGAGGTCTTTGCTCTACCTCCTTTTTACTTCCCCCTCTCTTTTAATCTCTCGCTCTCTCTCTTCAGGACTAGTACTACATTAGGTTTCACTTGCTGTATGATTTATTCATTGTTGTGTTTTTTTTCCCCTCTTTCTCCTTGAATGTTTTGTGGAGAGGACAGGAAACTTTGAACCAGAGTACAAAGCAATGTATATTTGGGTCACACATTTTTATGCATTTCTTCAGAGAGCTCTGTGTGTGCGTGCGTGTGTGTGTGTGTGTGTGTGTGTGTGTGTGCTCGGCCGCCTCTCTCCTGTCTCCCTCCCTCTCCTCCCTCTCTCTCTCTCTCTCTTCTGAGAGCTTGTCTGGTGGCTGGGTCGACTCCTCTCCTCTCTGCCACGTTCGTCCTTGAAGTGAGAATCAGCAGGGTGCTGCGATTCAAGGGGAGGCTGCTGGAGTGGGAGGGGCAGCTGTGGGGTGAGGGAGAGGTTGGGAGCTAAATAATGGATGATTTCTTATTGAAATAAAGGCCCCGGCGCTGACGCAGGACGGAGAACATGTCATTACCTGGGAAGCGGAGCGGCGCGGTGAACCGCTAACGCCACGCCACGCCACTACCGGGCCGTGTTTACTAGCCGCAGCTTAGCCTCCGCATGCTCTGCGGAAATCACTGTGACCCTGAGCCTGTTTGTTAGGTGACACCTAATAGCGTCATGTTATTACGTCAGCGTGAAAGACTCAGACAACAACGCGGCAGGCAGGGCCCCCCACACTTTTATGTTCTCACCACGCAGTGACTTTGACCTAACACCGTCTCGGCCTTCCTTCCTTCCTTCCTTCCTTCCTTCCTTCCTTCCTTCCACGTTTGCCCTGCCCCTCCCCATCCACCCCGCTCAGGCAAAAACTTGCCTGGCCCAGAGCGGAGCTGGTAAAATATGAGCCGACACTGAAGTCACGCCTTGTTTGCAGGCGCATTAGCAACACTTCCCGAGCCTCACCTTCACCACAGAAGGCCACAACACAGCGGGCTTTTGAAGATCTTTTGCACATTGAGATCACATTCACACCTGAGGGGAGTTTCCTATGTTCCTGCAGTGTGAAAAATGACAAATAACTCATTTGTGTGTCAGGATAGTCAAATCATATCACGACACGGAGGCATTTGGTTTGTTTGAATTCATGTTTTTTTTTGTTTTTTTTTGCAGATTCCAGAAGTGTTAACAATGTTTCCCGTGTGTCGCGGCGTTGCACAAGTTGCTGTTAATTATTCGGGGGGCCTCACGTCTTCTGGCGATGTTATTTGGAATTATGAATTTCCGAAAATAAGCTGGGAACTGCAAAACAAAGTCGGGCTAACGACGTTAGCTGTAATTAAAATGGAGAAGTAGCAGGCTGCCGTACTATTGGCTTGGAGAGAGATGTATTAGCCAGGCATATGGTTATGATAATTAATCCCAGGACTACAGAGAAACAAATAAACACATGCTAAACAAACAGAGGGGACCAGCTGAGGGCTGGAGGCGCGAGCACTGCTGGGGAAGAACCCAAAAAAAACAAAAAACTGCAGATTCTTATCATTGTTCTTGCAAACCGAGAGAGAGCGTGAGTCACACACACACACACACATGCAAAAATAAGAGGTGAAGGAAAAAGTGAGGTATGATGGAGCAGAAAAGGAAGAAAGAAGGCAACCATGACATCATTCCCTTAAGGCACTTATGTGTTCCCTTAAGTAAGAAAAGCATTGTCTTCCTTTTGTAGATTATCCCGCACTTGTGTTGCATTCGCGTTCATTTGATAGTTTACATCAGTAGCGTATCGCTAACGTCGCGCGAATTATCCCCCGTTTTGTTTCCCGCCACACAAACAAGTACAGAGGGAGCCGCGGTCTTCTAACACGCTCTGAAATTAACAGTCGAGCCTTTTTTGTCGGAGCTTATAAATAAGTGGGGATGCTTTCTTCTCAGCGCAAGTCAGTACTTAAGACGGTGAGCAGACAAGGAAGTGAGGCCATCCAGGCCCAGTGGTGTGTGAATAGCTGCAGCGAGGGGGTTTGCGGTGAATCGGAAGAAGAGACGCTGGGATAATGCCGTCTCCCTCTCAGTATCTGCTCCCAGTTGGAGGATGAGAGAGAGAGAGACAGAAGGGAATAGCTGCTAATAAGGCGTTGGGTGAAAGGCTTTGGGAAAGCTCCCCGCGGTGCTGGTCTGTAATGGAGATAAGCGTTGCCGCGTTGTTGTCTCACAAAAATCAACAAAGGGAACATGCGATGGGAGATTTGCGGCCGCGTCCCCAGTGAAAAGCGGGGCTTTCACCGCGCCGCGATGTTTAGCAGCATTAGAAATCATTAGGCCTGGCACCGAAGGGAGCGTGCCAGACGCCCATGCCCCAGTTAACGCTGTTTTTAAAAGCTGCCCCGTAATCCATTCCTTAAACTTTTCTTTTATTCACCTTCAGATGTGAGAAAAATCTGATACAAACAGAAATAGAGGCTTTGTTATTTGTTTATTTGTCTTTAGCCAGTGACCGTCCCCTCCGCCTCGTGGTCTGCAGGAGCGATAAGGCCATGGCCGGCCTGCAGTGAGAGTCGCAGCAGGTGTCCTGCCAAGCAGTGTGTGTGTGTGTGTGTGGGGGGGGGACACAGAGGATGCTGATAAATGGGTCCAGTTTCCCCCCGCATACAGCACAGCGCCCTACAGAGGGAAGAGAGAGATGATGTATGCGGAGTTCACAGGCACTGTGGGCTGCTGCTGCTGCTGCTGCTGCTGCTGCTGATGATGATGCTGCTGCTGATGCTGCTGCTGCTGCGGGGCAGGCAGACATCTTTGGAGCAGAAATCATCGCCCGCATAGAGACGAGGAGACTTTCAGGAGGTTCGGGAAAGGACTCAGTGTGCGGGTTTGTCAGGAGTGGTCAATATCAAACTCAAGCAAGATGTTTGTGTGACATTGTTGGACCTGCTGTGGCGAAATGACACACAATATTACACATGACAATCCATATTTCAGCCCATGCTAAGCTGCCGCGTCGACAGGAGCTCCACAGACTGCTGAAGTGCCGCTAACTGGAGTCTTTTAAAGCTTTAACCTCTCACTGCACTTAACTAGCCAAAGCTAACTCTCGCTGCTAACCAGCTGGTAATGAATACACTGGGTCTGTGAGGTCAAGCCCGGTTGTCTGGGGACCCATTAGCGAGCCGAGTGAGCCCTCCCAGCCCCGCACTCTCTCTCTCTCTCTCTCTCTCTCTCTCTCTCTCTCTCTCCCCTCCCCTCCCCTCTCTGCATGGGCCCTCTGTCCTGCAGGCTCCAGCCCCAGCACAGCACCAGAGGCCAGGCCAAGCATTGCTCAGGGACTCCACCTCGATGAACTGTCATTTGTCTCGGCCATCCTGCCTGCGCCGCGGGCTACATTAAGCCTTGATCTATGGGGCAGAGCAGCCTACTTGGCCCTGGGATTGGGATTGCTGTGTCCACTGCAAAACGGCGCCGAGTAAACTCAGGTGTGGGGTTAAATTATTAATAGTGTATGTGTGTGTGGAGCTGTTCCAAAACTTTCACTTTCCTCCATAATTACTGTGGTTTGAAAGCAATAGTTTTGCTCTCGACGTGAAAACAAACGTATCTTTTCAATCAGATAAAGCTGTCGCGTGAAGGCCTTTCTCTGCCTTCTGGTTTGCACTTTCTCCAATCCACTGTGTTCTGGCGCTGGTGTTAAGTGTCTCTTCAAAGGGTCTGTGTTGCTGTCAGCACTCACACGTTCACTTCTCAGCGCCGGACACCCTCACATGGCCTCCTCGCCTTCCCTCTTTCTTTTTGCTTCATCACATAGTTTCTCGACATGGCTGTTAAGCTTGTACGTGATGAAACGAGATACAGGGGGTTGAGCCCGGTTTGACCGCGTCCCCCGCTTGAGTGTCTCGGCAGCGGCGGCTTTGTTTCCCCCTGTTCCCGGCGTATATGTCTGCGCTCGTACAACGTCCCTGGAGCCCGGCCAATCGCCAGGCCTCGACGAGAGCTGTCAAACCCAATTCTGCCAATAGCGGGTGTTGAAAGCTGGCATGGTAGACATTGAAGAAACGTCGGCGTGCTGCTGTCACATTACTCCAGGCAGAAACACTATAAAGTGACATGGAGATGAGGGAGCACAGATGCTGGCTTCCGAGCCACAGTCTCTGGAAATAGTCAGTGGGCATTTGCACGTGTTTTTCTAAGGCGGTCTATTCATTAGATTAGTGCTGTGCTAATGTGAGGACTAGCCGTACTTAAATGCAGGTTGTCATAAATCATAATGTTCATTCTCGAGCAGTTTTTCCGCACACACACAAGAGCTTGCACGCGAATCTAACACACACACAATTACACACTTAAACAAGTCGCGCGTTTGTGTCGAGTACACGTCGGAGGTGGACATCTTCCCGTCTCTGCAGCTTTTTGTGGGGCTCCCATGAATCATTGCCTCTTATTCCTTTTCTCCGCGCGGGGGGAAATCACATTA
Organism: Solea senegalensis; assembly: GCF_019176455.1. Classification (NCBI taxonomy): domain Eukaryota; kingdom Metazoa; phylum Chordata; class Actinopteri; order Pleuronectiformes; family Soleidae; genus Solea; species Solea senegalensis. The sequence continues at coordinate 34,247,782 of NC_058022.1, forward strand.
AGTGGAGCGCCGTGTTTGGCTCACACCAGTCGTGTCTTAATAGCTGTAATTTGGAGCGCGGAGAAAGAAAAGGAGAAGAATGGGGAAGAAAGCTCACTCACAACACTAATTCCAGTCAACAAAAACACCCCTCTCCAATCCCACCACATTAATTTGCATTAAAATATCCACCAGCTAAATATGTAAAGACAAAATAGTGGTATGCTATTTATACCCGAGCACGTCTCTTTACCATGTGGGTGCAGCTGTGGATAAGAGGGCGACCTCCTGCTAATGTAACAAAGTTTGCAGTGGTTTTTGGCTTTTAACACAACTGAAAACATTGCTATCTCTATCTTAGGATATAATCTGTAGGGGCAGCGTACGCATGGTTACGCTGGACATTTGGTTATAATAATATGTGAGTAATGTGAGGTGGTCGTGGTGTGTTTTTGATTTAGGCACAAAAACAAAAAAAGACTTATAAAAGCATTGTGGTCTGATTTATTTTTAGAGCTCCTTCATTGTTATTGTAATAACAAACATGTGGTGAAGTTTTTCCACATAGTCACAAATAAAAGAAATCTCGCTTCCTGTTAGGTACACCATCTGAAATAAACGCTGTTGTCCTGTGTAAACTTCCTCTAATAAACAAGTGTCACTTAGTGTCAGTATAAGATTATATACTTTTTGTAGAGGATGACACTGTGATGTATAAACATAGACTAACAATAGCATTTAATTACTATATTATCCACGGCTATAGGAGTCACAGCTAGTGGCGTTCCACTAGCAAAGTACCTGGTACCCATGCTCTGACAAGGTTCCAAGCGAGCTGAGGTGATACTACGAGTGACGTCGCCAGACTGCCGGCCACTGATTGGCCCACGTCCAACACAAGAATCAAACCGAACAATGCCGAACTGTAGATCCGTTAAAAAGACTTAACGACCCTAAAAAACGTGGCTTAATCTCCAACAATTACCAGGGAAATGTCTAAAATCTTAATAGTTAACACAGGAGTCTGGTGTATTTAGCGACAGCACTGGTGAAACCCCGCTGCTGCGACTGTGTACCCTGACACTGTTAACATTCTGAGAGCGAGGCCCCCCTTGGTCTAGACCAGGTCTAGACCAAGGCTCGGACCAAGTGTCACTGGTGGGCACGTAACAGAAAAAGAATGAAGATATTTCTCTGAGGTTGGGAGGCACCATTTTCAAAAAATACTACGGCTATTCTAGTAATACAAAGCTAAATGCTAATGGGTGAAGTATTCCTTTAAGCACTGAACACATCTTTTTCATTAACTGACTCTAATGATTCAGTTACACTGAAAACAACTGCTTTACACGTCACTAGTCACTCGTTTGTGTCGTGCGTAAAACAAAGTCAGCGCAGTTTCATGCAGCCGTGCTGTGGGGACTCCGCCCACCCCATCGTGCACCTTTGGGATGAGCTGGAACAGAGATAATGAGCCTTAGACCTTCTGGTCCAAAATATCAGTGCCTGACCTCATCAATGCTCTACAGAATGAATGGACACAAATCCACATAGAAACACTTCTAAGAGGAAAGTTTTCCGAGAAGTGTGGAAGCTGTTATGTATCTGAACACGTCCCTTCCAGTCCCCGACTTTTGTTCATGTAGTGTACATTCACACCTACGGTTGATTTAGAGGCTCCCATTAACCTAACCCTAATTTACACATCTTGTGTCTGCTCCCGAGTACCTGGAGGAAACCCACACACACGAGGAGAGCACAAAAACTCCACACAGAATTGACCCAGATTTGATCCGGGAGCCTTCACGCTGCGAGGCACCAGTGAAAACTACTCTTCTCCCAGGTTAAATACCAACTATTAATAAGAAACTCTTGATTTCTGTACTGGCACATTATTAGGGCACTGGGCTGGTATAAGAAAATCACCACGGTTAATCTTTTGGTCTTTCTCCAACTCCATTATCCTTTTATTCCCGCCACCAATCACGAAGAAGGACGTGTAATGGGCGAAAGTGGAAAGTCCAATTATTACACCACTTCTTAGAGAATGACGAGTGTGCGCCCTCACGTGTGGGGAACTCGGCACATGTGACTCCTGCACTGTAACAGCTATAGGCGGGGGAACCTTTTGTGTTTGCGTCTGTTCCTGGAGGATCGGAACAACAAAGAAAATGTTGTGGATTAATGTGAAATGTATGCATACATGCAGAGGTTGTTGTTTTTTGAGGGAACGACGTGTTTGATCATCCCTTGTTAAGTCGCTGTTTACCCAACAAACGTGATGACTTGTAATTCAAAGATTCACCGTCAGCTTTAGTTCTCAGCAGCCGACCGCACCGTGTATCTGGATCCCATCTCTTTGGCTGTAACGCGATGATTTTATGCTGATTCTCCACTCGTGAATCCGTGGCATTATCCATGCTAATGCCTCCTTCTATCACACTGATAATGGCATTATCTAATCCTGCCGGTGAGCGCTTGCACCTCTAGCTGTCGCAGCCGTGATCCACACACACACACACACACACACACGCTGTAATTCCACTAACTAATGCAGCAGTCACTCCCCGCACTTCCCAACTGCTCCGCAGCCCCTCATGACCTGAAGCCTCCCAGGGCACGGAAATCAATATCAGTATGGTCTGGACCCCGGCTCTTTTTATTTTATTTGCAAAAGTAAAACCATTAAATGTACAAACAGAACAGAACCCAACTCTGACTGAAGAAATCAAAGAGAGAGAGAGTTTTTTGCTCATTTTGCACTGTGGTTATACTGGTTTTTAACGCCTTGGTCTAGAGCAGGGGTGTCAAACTCAAATGACCTGGGGGCCAATGAGCGGCTAGTCTGGTCAAGAGGGGGCCGGTCACACGTATACTTCACAATAAAAACATATTACGTAAATAGTCGTTTCAATCGTTTCAGCGCTGATGTGTCGCCAAAGTTCAAAAAGGCTAACTTCCTGTTGAGTTGAGGCCGTGGTTGCGGTCGACTTCTTTGTTTTCGTCTCAGTCTATAACATTTTCCCGCCAAGTTTCGGGAAATTCGACGGAACTCGATATACGCCGTAAAGTTATAGGGCACTTCCTGTTTTTTTGTTATTTTGCCAAAACAAAGAGAGTAAGAGTAATATCCGTTTTCTTATCCTGTGAATGACATGTTACGTTAGCTGCAGCTGCTGTAGCAGAAAATGACCAGCTTCTTTTTTTCTCATGTCAAATCGTAATTCACCCTAAAATAGCCACAATATGATGAATATAAGAACATTTAGCTTACATTTTTCATACAATGGCGTGCAGAGTGAAATACAGGATATACAATTTGTTATGAGAAACGCACATTAAACCCGGCGAGGACATTCAGTGCCAGAACACGGACACAGTGTTTCTTTTATATCGCACACATGTACATGCATACAGTGACTATTTTCTGTTCGGGGCCTAACCTCTGCTCCCCAGCGATTGCCACCCACTTCTAGCATTTCCACGGTGGCTGCAGTAATCTTTGGCTTCCCTTCTCTGCGGTCGGCTGTGCACACAGTGCAATCTTGACAGAGTCTCTCTCTCTCTCTCTCTCTCTCTGTGAGGTGAGAGAGATGGGTGGGAATGAAGGTGGTCTGGACACGTTTTAGAGAGCAGCCTCTGTACATGTGTGTTTTACAGAATTGACAAACAATAGTATTGTCTCAATTTCACATGTATGTATATTTAATGTAGATGAAGAGAAACTCTAACCACCGTGCCACTGTTCTAAGAATCTTCAATAATAGACTCTGATTGCTGTTAAACTGGAGACGTGCTGTCGACACAAACAGGCCTCTATATGCCGGAGACATGCACGATGGCAGCGGACGGCGTGGAGAAATCCTAACTCTCTGCCAAGCGTGGATTCATGGCCGTGTGTGTTTGGCTAGCCGTTTCCTGGTAGCGGCGCGCAGTGTTTTATTTGGCCCGGGCTTCAGCCCGGAGGATAGGGGTTCAGTTGTCTTCCGCTACTGCTGCCGAGCCCGGAGAATTCCTCCCCCCATGCTTACTTTTCCTCTACGCTGTGGGAGGAGATGGAGGAATGAAAATAATATAAAAAGGTATGATAGTTTTGCTTCACAGGGCCTGTTTTCATGTCGCAAACAAATCATGTGACCGGAGGCGGGAGTGGGCCGAGTCCTCACATCTCAACCGCTGCAGTGAAATTGCAGGTTGACGTGTTTTCAGGTGGAACTTAGACCCAGACCAACAACACATTTTCACATCACGCTCGGGTGTTTATTCGCTTCTGGCCCTCGACGAGCAAAGTGTGTGTCATGTTTTTTTTTTTTTTTACGCTCTTCAGCCTGTGGGACGTTCACGGTGAGAGTCTGGCCGGATTCCCACCAGGTGCTGAGAGACTGAGCGAGAACGACAAAAAGAGGAGGACGGGGGAGGAGTGGAGGGCGCACCTGGCTCTCAGCCACACCTGGGCTGGACGCTGTGGGCTAATGATGCGGTTTTCCAGCTTGATAAACACAGCAAACACCACACACTGTCCCCAGATGATCTGTGGTCAAGTTAGTCCTCGCCACAGAGCGTTCCCGCCAGTCCTTCCCTCCCTCGCTCCCGTGTGCCACATTCCTACACATTTCAGCGAGCGAGTGAATCAATAGGATTTTGCTTGGTCACTTCTCGCGCAGCCTCTGCAGCGAAAACTCACTTTCCAAAGTTGGTTTATGCAAAGAACCTCAGCCGGATCGCTTTATGGCACAGGAGAGAGAGAGAGAGAGAGAGCTGTTCCACCGCAGCACAACTTATCATGCACGTTATAGACGTCAAGTGAAACATTAACTTCCGAAAGAAACGTCCTCTTTTGAATAGGAAGTAGCAGGCGTGGTAAGAAATGTAGTGTTGAATGAATTAAAATGGTATATTTCACAGCTAGGCGTTCAAATATTTCCACTGCTCAGAAAAAAAAACTTGCTCCATCTTCCCCCCCTGACACCACCACCCCCCCGCGCGCCACGAACAATCTTATTCCTGCGTCTGCACCGTACACGCGTGCATATATGGACGCATCTTCAAGGACACTGGGCTGGCTGCTCTTCCCCTCGCTGTCCCTATACCGTGTCACAGATGACTTATGGCGCACACGCTGCCTCTAACGTGTCCAAAAATATACAATATTTCTCCTCTTAATTACTTTAAAATTCAAATTTTTCTCCCACACGTTTTCGACACTTCTGCTGGTATTAGTGATTGGTGTTCAGAAGCTCCTCCTCCTCCTCCGCCTGCACAACCACTCACTCCTCACCGTCGTCCAGCTTGACTACAGCATTTCTTATCCTTGTCTAATGTAGCTGATCCCCACACACACACACACATCTCTCTTCCTCTTTCTCACTCCATCCAGCCTCACTGGCTCTTGTGAGGAGGAGGAGGAGGAGGAGGAGGTGGAGGAGAGGTGAGCGGAGAGGTGTCTTTAACTGAGCTGCAGCTCTGCTCCAGCTTACCTCTTACTGCTCAGATAGGATGTGTGCTCTGCTTTGTTACTGCTAACCTGCTTGTTTGGGGGTGAGATCTGTGTGTGTGTGTCGCGTGTGTGTGTGTGTGTGTGTGTGTGTGTGTGTGTGTGTGTGTGTGTGTGTGTGTGTGTGTGTGTGTGTGTGTGTGTGTTGTGAGCAAGCAGGCGCTGAAATCCCATTATGGAGCCCACGTTGTTGCCATGCTTTCCTCCCCATACACACTGTGAACCGGTGTAATCCACTCACACACTCTCCATGAGTCCTTGTTTGTGTGCTGCGTGCACACACACACACACCACACACACACATCCACGACATGGCAGTAAGCTGGTACCCCTGTGCACTGTTGTGGTACCTGCCGTGAAACATGACTAATGATATCGAAGGCTTTTTAAAGGTTTGTGTGTGTGTGTGTGTCTTTGTGTGTGTGTGTGCGTGCGTGCGTGTGTGTGTGTGTCATTGATTAACAGGGAAAGAGCATCGGCTCAAACTGAGCCACTAAGTCAGAAATCTATGCTTTCTTGTATCGTAATGTTTTCATTCAACGTTTGTTGTCATGCTTTGACAGAACTCTAAAGTATATTTTTATTTCTCTAACAAATAAGTGAAGCTTTTTAATGTCCAGTTTTTAAATGTGAATATTTCCTCGTTTCTTTAACAAAGACATCGTGAAAACTGGTTTGTGGACAAAACAAGACATTTGTTTTGAGGTCTGGGAAACACTTGAATGACAATATTCAACGTTTTCTAGTTCATTTAATTTCGAACTATATTCATTTAGAATGAACATGCGCTGAAAACGGATTTAAAAATGTTATAATGAATGAAATTTAAAGGTTCCATCCCACCAAAAACAACACTTTTTGCATTATCACTGCAGTGTTGAACGTAAAATACTTGCAAATTGACTTTTATAATAAAATATGAGCGATAATCTTCCATTATCAATCATTAAGGACTTTGTTTAGGACATGCCAGCCTCGCATACATGCTGTTTACCCTCAGTCAAGGTAACACAGGCTGCTGTTTGAGGTAAATATGATAAGTTCTTCTTAAGTTCATCCTCTTCTCTCACTTCCTCAAGGCGGCATGTAGGTGGCGCTGCGTTCACCACCTCACACTTATGAGACAGACACAGAGGGGAGCCTATTCACCACCAGCGTGTCACTCTGCCTTGCTATTGAGAGCTCACTCAATCTGTGTGTGTGTGTGTGTGTGTGTGTGTGTGTGTGTGAGGGAGACAAGGGAACAGGTTTCACACACACACACACATTCTCCCTCTCTCTCTCTTTCTCCCCTCTCTGACCCCAGCACCATCTTCTCTGTCTCATCCTTTATGCATACTGACAGTGAGCCCCTCCATTTATGGCACTGCATAACGCTCCCTCATTACCGCCCAGGTCTCAGAAACCCAAACGCTGCAAGTAGAGAGGGAGGAGAAGGAGGAGGAGGAGGAGGAGGAGGTTGTATGCAGGTTATATAGAGAGATGGGTGGCGGGAGGGGAGTATGGCCAGTGATGACATTCATTTTGGCTAATATTAATCTGATTCATCTGGCACACTGGGATTCATCACTGTGTCCTCTTTCTCTCTATGTGTGTGTGTGTGTCCAGGTCTTACTAATGTTGTGGGGACCTAAACCTGTTTATACAGTCACATTATGGGGACTTTTAAGGTGAAGATATGTTTTAAGGTTAGGTTGAGGTTAGGATTAGGATTAGGATTAGGCCAGTAGTAATTGTGGGGTCAATTACGGGTCAGAGTAAGACTCCAGGAAATGAATGTAAGTCAATGCAATGTCCCCTCAAGTCATGAGAGAGAGAGAGGGTGTGTTTGTTTGTGCATGTGTGCAATCAAAACAATAGACACTGAACACACACACACACACACACACCAGGATGCAGATAAACAGACGAGGTACACATACTGTACATTTACTGCTGTACACACACACACGCGCACGCACACTATATTTAGTCCATGTGTACACACGGACGCGTGATTACACGCTATAACCATGCCCACACACACACACACACACACACACACAATAAATATGTTTATTATGTTGTTAATGCCAAAAATTACTGGACACACACACACACACACACACACAGTGGAGAGTAGAAAAGTGTGGGAGAGCAGACATTCTGACATCATTTGACCCAAAATGGAGGAAGCTAACTGGAACTCGTCGGTCATGGAGGGTTCCACGGGTCCTTGAAATCTTTTCATTTCTAAATCTAAATATACATGGGTCATTGAAAGTGCTTGAATTGTGCGGAAGATAGAAGTGGTTGATATTGGGGCTAAATGTCCTTTGTTTGCTGTGACACCGTGGACTGAGTGATGTACGACGACTCGGCCTACACAGAACAGACCGCCGAGTCATGATTGCTCGTGGTGTTGTGGGTTTCCATGCAGAACAGTGAGCGAGTAACATTTAAGCGAGAGAGAGCAAATTATGTGACGTGACGTCTGGGAAATGCAAATTCCAACATCTCTGTCTCACCAAAGACTGACTTTGACCAAGATGCCAAAGGACGATCGCTTGTCGTGCTGCAAAACACTAAAAGCGTACACGTTGCCCTCCCATCTTATGCACTTTTTGGTCCTTGATTTGGAGGGAACTGCTCCTGGAAAGTTCTTGAAACGTCCTTGAATCTGATGCGTGGGAAGCTGTGGGTTGTTTTTGCGTGAATGTGTGATGAAAGTCGACGTCAATCACAGTGTCTGCTTGTTACGGGTGTAATCTGACTGGTTTGTCCATCTTGGCTCAATAAAAAGACTAAAGCACAGTGTTCTACAGCAGTAGGGAGTCATGAGAACAGGATGATGTACACACACATCAGCTGGGGCAGAGTGCACAGGCCGGACACGGCAGCTTGTGCGAGTGTGGACAGTATAGAGAGTCAATCGACCCCTCGATCTCCTGTCCCTGCCCTTCCATTGATCCCCATTAAAATGCTCAGCAGATACTTGGGCTTAGAGAGAGAGAGTGAGACACGGAATGCCTTTCTCTGCTGCTGCTATTTTCATCTGTGTGCTCCTTACTGCCGACCCACAGTCTGGAATAGTCGCGGGCTCACTATGGACAGTACAGTGGCATCTATTGAGACGTCACCGCTCACTGAGCCGGCTGAATAATGTTGTCAGGACGACCTGCACCAGGTCTCAGCACCCGTTGTGGATTGTTGTTAAAGTTGTCATTTTGGGAACAACAAATGGACTGTTTCCTGTTTGTGTTGACATATTAACACGTCAAACTTGAAATATCTCGTTTGTGACATGATCCTGTGAGCTGAAGTCTGCCAGGTGTGGTCTTGCGTTGCTGTTTAAAGAAAGCACCTATTGTGCGCGTCTGTTTGTTTACGTGTGCACTCGCGTTACACCTCCTAACATGCACACAGGCATTAGCGTCTTTGTTTTTATGGACTGTATGTTCTCAGGAACATTCTTTCCCACTGCCTGTGCTCCTGCTGTCGTACACACACACACTAGCAGCCTTTGTCCGTCCGCGGGGCTGACGTACAGCCATCGAAGAAGCCTTCTACTCTGGGCCGCAGCTACAGTATGAGAGGGGGTCTGTGTTCTTGCAGCCTGCCGATCGCGTCTGACGCTCCTAAACTGAAAAAAAATGATGTGTTCTTTATCCCCGTGTGTCTCGGTGGAGTGGAGAAACATCTTTGGAAATGGAGGTTTAGGGATCACGGGAAGCTAAGCATCGTTTAACGGCTTGTGTCACTGACATGATGAGAATAACATGCAGCCGTCCACACACACACACACACACACACACACACACGAGAAGTGACCCTTGGAAGCTGATCATTAAACTGGAAATTAAAAGGAGAGGCCAGTTCTGAACTGGAAACGGAGATTTCCATGGTCGTAAAGGTTATATGATGACAGTACACTCACCTTTATTAGAGTAAAACGTGTGGGGACGTCACTTTTACATCTAAAACATCGTAATTTGCTGTGGGAATAATACACAACTCCTTATATGGACGTCCGCGGGGTGTGTGTTTTATAGGTCATATATTCAGGCTAGCAAAAGTTGTGCAGAAGTCACAAAATAGACTTTTTCTTTTCTTTTTGTTCATAAAAATGACAAATGTCACATATTCAATCCGATTTGAAACATTTTTGAGTACTTTTAGCTCAGGTGTGTTTGTATAGCTGGCGATCAATGAACACTCTATATTGCATTATGTTCTGTTTATACTGTGGGTTTTAACATAGTAATGGAACAATGGCAGTCTGAACGCTCCGTGTTCTAAGGCTTAATGAACAAAAGCACTTTCCCTCTTGCAGCGATGCATCTGAGCTGCTGCAGACACACTTCCCACTCCTCACTTCCCAGAACTGTCACGGTGAACGGCCGCGCTGACAATACTCCGTTTAGTTGACAGGACAACTCTGACAACACCTGGGACGGCGCGCTGCTGGCAGCTGCAGAGATGCACGGAAGATACGATAAAGGGTGAGGAGGAGGGAGGAGGAGGAGGGAGGTGTGTGTGTGTGTGTGTGTGTGAGTGTGTTGAGAAGCTGAATTTGCGATGTCATGCAGCCGATTAGGCAGCTAGTCTATCTCTCTGGCATCACGGGGCCTCTGACGGCAGCTACACCGTCCCGCCAGCACATCATATCCATCACCCTCCATCCTGCGCGCACACACACACACACACACACACACACACACTCATGTGTTCACGTCAGCAAACATCATTCCCCTCTATGTCACCCACTCAGACCAGGAGCATGAAAAATGGCTGTCACGCCGACGCCCCAAAATGATTGCTGAAAACGAGAGGAGAGGGAAAATAAAAGTGGAGGGGAAGGAGTGTGTGTGTGTGTGTGTGTGTGTGTGGGGGAGACACAGGCAGCAGGGAAGGTGAAATTGGAGGAAACTCTCGCCAGATTAGGTGCGGGTTAAGAGAATATTGATCTGTGTGCCGAGGACTGTTGATCTCTCTTAGCAGCACAAGACAAATGGCAGCAAACAGAAAATCGAGCACTCGTCTTCCCTCCAAGGACAGCTGTGGCCTCTCTCTGCCTCTCTCTGTTTCTGCCTTTTTCATCCTCCTCTCCTCTCATACGAACTTCTCACTCTCTATAACATGAGGCTTTACTAATAATCCGCTAATGGTCATAGATGATGTGACTTCACGTGATTTCTTTTTTCATTCCTCTGTTTGGTCTTCGTGAACATGAACGACGTAATGGCGCGTTTCCACGAGCTCGACTTTAATGAACTGATTCTAATGATTCAGTTGCAACTGAAAACAACTGCTTTACAAGTCACTAGTCACTCCTGTGTGTGTGTGTGTGTGTGTGTGTGTGTGTGTGTCACGTGGAAAAAGGAGTCACGGCAGTTTCATGCAGCCGTGCAGTGATGACTCCGCCCACGCTGAGTAATGGAAAACCAACCTGAAACGCGCTGAGGCGAGTCGAGCTGGGACCATAGGTGGAAATCGGGGCTTAAGGTTATTTGTTTGGTGCTCGTCCTTCGTCTGTACTGTCAGAGCTGACTGAGGGAGCATTTATGTGTATACACCAGCAGTGAGTGCAGGGGTGAGAGGAGGCGACCACTCGGGTTTTTGATTTCACTTCTGACTCTTTTTGTGTGATTTCAGTCAGTCCAACCCTCCTCCTCCACCTTAACGAGTGAAAAGTTCTTGACCGAAAACAAATCACGTGTGCAGTGTGGGAATATCAGATCTAAACTCTGCCACACTGATAAACACAGAGAGTCGTGTGACGATGGCTCGACTGTAACGGAAATGTCTTTTTATTAAAAGTTACACACTGCAGTTTAGAGTCTCTCTCCCTCCGAGTGTCAGTGGGGAATGTTCCCCTCCTCCTCCTCCTCGTCTAATCTCGGTCTCCTCCATCACCAACACTCAACCTTGCCACAGAGCAGATCGCTCTCAAACCTTAACCTAAATGGTAAGAAGCAGGAGTTTGTGTCAATGTTAGACGCCGGCTGAGTGATTCTGAAGGTTACCTCGATAATTAGGCTTTTTCTCCCGTTTGGAGTGCACGAGGGCCGTCCGCAGAGGCACCGCGTTTGATTAGGGCCACAGCCTTGGCCTGGCACCCAGCCGCGGTGTTTGATGATGGGGGAGCGAACTCTGGGGCGGGGTCTGAGGTTCATCCGTGCCGGCTCAACATCAAACAGCCGGGAGCAAAGCAGTACAGCCCTGGGGGAAGCTCCCAGCATTATTGCCTGGATAGGTAGATACACTCATCTGCACTGGAGTGTGTAGGGAGGGAGGGAGGGAGGGAGGGGGAGAAAGAAGGAGGGGAGAATCAAGAAGGTGCAAATGTATCAAATGTGAAAAGATAAATGAATTTTATACTTAGATTTTGAACCAAATATAGATTTTTTTTGCCTCTTCAGTTAGGGATAGAGTCCAATTTGACTTTTTTTTAGGACCAGTTGTCCTCATGGGGACCAAAACCTGGTCCTAATGAGGTGGAACCTCATTTTTTGAGGCTCTGTTTGGACAATTTTGGTTGAGGTTAGAGAGATAAGGCTCTGGACGTGGTGATGCACACATCGCTATAAATCCAGGCTAAAGGATCCAGTGTCAATATTTTAGCCTTCAGCGCTAAGCCAGACCCAGCGTGCACATGGCAGGTGTGTTTGATTTGGGACACCTGCCGCGGCAGCCGAGTGCTACATCTAATGGGGCGGCTTTCTCTCCGCCGCAGCTGAGACACGTGTCTCTGTTGCTCTGCTGCATTCACAAACAGGGTTTTTTGTTTCTCTAATGCATGTATAAGTGAAATAGTGAACGTTTGTTACAGTAATGAGAGAAAATGTTCCAACACCGACATAATCCGTCTTTCTGACTGCAGTTTTCTTCATCTCACTTCATCCTCTGACTCACCCTTCCTGCCTCTTACCCTCAGCATCCTCTCTCCAGCCATTTGTCTCTTATTCTCATAGGTAGCAGGTATGTGTTGTTGTTGTTGTTGTTGTTATGAGTCTGTGCCGTTCTATACCGCCCCGTCTCATTTTCATCTGGCTTTATGTGCGCGGGACCATTGTTGTGTGGAAAAAGGAACATGTTGGTTGTCAACAGGTTGCAGAATGGTGTCGAGGTTGCATTGAACTTCAAAGTAAACCGACCAGAGCGCAGATTTATTTCCCATTTTGACAAAAGTAAGTTTTAAACCACGAGATTAATCCCATACCAGGAGAGCTGTAAATACAATTGTACTGTATGTAGAGCGTCGTGAGTCTCATTTCTAATTGCTGTTTGTGTAATGTTCAGATATTTCTGTTGACGGGAATGTAATACACTTCATCAAAGCAAAAAGCAAACACAAAATCAATACTGGCAGGGATGTGCTGCATCTAATCCAGTAGCCCACATAATAAGATGCACCAGGCAGAAAGCTCCTCACTTAGTGGAGCCAGACTCTGGGGAATATTTACAGTAATCAATGAGCAAAATCTCCAGTCATTTATTTTTTATTTTTTTTAATTAATTCTTTTCGGCAATTAGCACAAAACACACCCACAAAAAAAGAGCTTCCTTTGTGACATTAAACTTATTGCTGAAACAGACTGTCTCATTACCCTCCTTGGCTGAAACAAACGAGTGTGTGTTATGGGACTTTATTAAAAAAAAAGAACACATACACATACACAACTAGGCTGTAGGTGTGTGTATATTCACTTAACGTGGATGGATTTCTGGGATAAAATGGGTCAAGCTTCGCAATTTAGTTTTCAGCTGCAGGGATGGAGCCGCCCGCCTCTCCCTCCCACCGTCCATATGTGCTCATGCATATGCATGATCTCTGGACAGGTACACCAACATTTATTTATTTATTTATTTATTTATTTATTTACAGTATATATACGTTTGGTTTTGCGCTTGATACCGGATTCCCGGTTTTCCTTTGACTCCTTTTAAAAAGGGCCCGTGTGTGGCGATGAATTCCACAGAGGCATTGTGCACACGCACACACACACACACACACACACACACACACACACACACACACACACACTTTCGTCTGCAGACGGCTGAACAAATGGCATAGTTCATATCAGTCAGAGAAAACAATAATCCGGGCCGGATTTGTCATTGCCCAATGATCAGTAGCAATTACGCTCACATTGTGAGGCAAGCAAACAGAATTACAGTGAGACTTTCACTTTGATTGGGGTGTCTCACACACACACACACACACACACACACACACACACACACACACCTTCTCCCCCATTATTGTTGCGCCTCCTGATTGATCCTCTCCCTCTCTCGCTCTAAATCACTCTCCTCTTCCTTTCACAGCCTGTCTTGTTTTATCTTTTCCTTTGTCTCATCTTGCTCCCGCTGCCTCCTTCCGACCTCTCTTTTTCCTCCTCCCTGGCTCCCCGGGCTAATGAATCTAAAACTTGAGGGGAATGGACCGTAGTCTTGCCCCTGTGAGACCTTGCTGCTCCGCAGTGTCTTCACATCCTGCTCGTGTGGGGGAATGCAGCTGTCCATCACTCTTCCCCGTGTCCCCGCCAACACTTTTACTACCTTTAAATTAGCCAGTGTCACCGTCAGCCACGCCTCAGCGTCACACATCTCCAGATGTTGCACGCTGCCGCTGTAAATCTTCCCTCTGAGAATGGCCTGGTGGACGACCGCAGCTCACCACCTCCCATCTGTTGACTCAAAAAAAAAAAAACAAGACTTGTTCTTTATGTCGTGGGTTCGTGTCGCTCGCGTCAGCTCGGTGACACGCTGACAAGTGTGGGCGTGTTCGCGCTGTAGACGTACAGTTCAGCTGATGCGGCGATAGCTGTGATGTGACCAACGGCAGCGTGTCGCCTTTTAATGTAAAGTTCACACAGCGCTGAGGAGGCGTTTCTCTCTCTTTGCCACAAACAGGAAATGACTCGTTTCTATGTCAAAACTGCGCAAGTAAAGCGAGACGTCGGTGAATATGTTGTACGTTTTGCTCGACGGAGCCCGTTTTCAGTCGGACGCAGATAAATAATAACAAACGTTACACACTGCAGCTCCTGTGTTGCAGTGTTGTTTTGGGCAGCCATTTTAGATTTAGTTGTTGTCTTTTGGACTAAAATGCTTATTAGTTTTAGTCAAATTTGAGTCATTTCTATATGTGGTAGTTTTAGTCCAGTTGTAGACGACGAAGTCTCAAAAAGGTTTTAGTTAGAAATAAAGAAGTATAGTCTTTTAACAAATTCATTTAGGTCATTTAAGTGTTTTTCCAACATAGTTCAACAGTTTTTTTCATGAATCGATGCCTTACTTCATCATACACAAGAGCGTCGCACATAAATTGTGAAAATTCAATTTTCACCGCCGGTGGTGCACCACGACCGGCTCGAGGTCGCCTTGGAAAGGCTCGGGGCGAAGGTGGCTGCGGCCCCTCGCCTGGACCTCGTCGCTTCCCATGGCCGCGGACCTATGAACCCTCTGCTCCAAGGAATTATTCGTTTTTTAATTGACCGACTACGCGCACAATAAGCAGAAATGTCATTTTGAGCGTCTGACAGACCGGCCCACTAACATTTACGTCCATTCTCGTCTCATCAACGAAAACTCACACATGTCTCGCCGTGTTTTGGCCATCGAAGACCCGCGTTCATCTCGCCACCGTCTCGTTATCGTTGTATCACCTGTGTTGTGAAACACAATTTACCCAACTGTCTTTTCGACACTGAAAAGACGAGAACTCGACACTCGCTGTTGAACTTCCTCCCACGTAATAAAACCATCAAATGGGACATTCCTCCCATTTGATGGTTGCCGAGAGTTGCTTTAACGTTACCAGACGCTAAGACTCGGCCTCTGTGGTCAAGCACGAACACGTTTTGTTGGACATTTACCGTCTTGAACATGTTGCAGATCTCCATGTTGCTTCATTTCTGAATGAAACGATGAGCTGCCACGGATTTTATCTCGTGAATTATCAGACATAACTTAGTGTTTTGACCTGAGTGTCCTTTGGACAAAAATCCACCTACTTGTGTTCTTGGTTGGAGGCCAGTTCAAAGGTTATCCTGCGCCTCAGCTCCACACCAGGAACCTCAGCTCTGCACAGTTGCGTCGGGATGTTTTTGGCAGTGTTACATATGCTTCACCTCCTCCACAGTGAATCGCTGTGAGGGTCAAGATACCGACACTTTGTTGTAGCCACGCCGTCGGGGCTTGTTCTCCAAATAGATCAGCTGGACAGCGCTGACTTGTTGCAGCGCCGCTGCACTTTTAAGACTTCAATAAAGCTGTAAGCGCCCGAAATTGGGTAAAAGGAAAACATGCATCTGTAATTAGTACAAGATGCGTGGGGTTTCTTTCAATCGTGTTCCCAAATACTTTCCTACTGCTCATCATAGGACAGAGAAGATAAGTAAAATCAACTTCCTTCTCATGTGGTATGTATCAGGGTTGGTAATGGAAATTGTTCAGTGAGCGATCTGATTAAATCACGAGCTCGGTAATGGCCAGAGTCGAAACCATGTTTATCTGCTGCCTAAAATGTGGAAGAACCACAACGTTGAACTGTCCTGTTTTGTTTTGTTTTGAAAATCAAGATTCACAACCTAGAAAAAGGTGAAATCCATAACCTACGCGTTTTTAAAATGAACCTCATCACAAAAAACTCTCCCTTCTTCATCGCTGTTGGGATTCTTTGCCTCCCGTATGTCTGCGTTTCCATTCTTTCTCATGTGAACCTACCTCCCCCCTCCCCCACTCCTGCGTCCATTC
This sequence comes from Solea senegalensis, assembly GCF_019176455.1. Lineage (NCBI taxonomy): Eukaryota > Metazoa > Chordata > Actinopteri > Pleuronectiformes > Soleidae > Solea > Solea senegalensis. The sequence goes on from NC_058022.1 coordinate 34,264,001, forward strand.
ATCCAATTAACAATAGCCCTTCAGTTTTGTGTAATTCAGAACAGAACACAGCGGTCATGGATGTTATTAGAAGCAGCATCAATCAGTGTGGGGACAGTAAGGAGACATCCCTAATGCCCCCGTCACGTAGCTCAGCTCCTGTATTTATGACCAGAGGCTTCTCCTGCATGGGCTGGCAGCACCCAGCCATCAAATAATAACATAAATCAAAACATAAGAGTTTTGGGACTATCTGCAATATCCTTTTTCGGTGCGCACAAATATGAAACCAGATGTTTCCGGGTGTCCTGAAGATGCTTTTCATCTACCCTTTGTATTCTGCCCCTGTCCGTGTCTCTCTCTGGTTCTCGCTGTCGTTCCTCTCTCTATCCCCCGTCTGTCTCCCCTCTTTCCTTTTTTCTTCTTCAAAATTAATGTAAGCCCAGGAAAAAAAAAAAAAAAGGACTTATAAAAAGTGAAATGTCCTCTTTGCCCAAGGAAGTAGTCTGTTTTACATTGATAGAGAGGCACAGTCAGCCTCTGGCCATCTGAGTCTGCGCCTGTTTTTCCTCTGCGATATCCTGCCGCCACATCTCTGCCTCTCGAGTGCGCCTCCAAGTAAAGCGGGGCGGGTCAAAGCAATAGCGCTCGAAACCCCCTTTTCTCCAATCCTCTAATTGGAGGTGCTCAGGTTAAAGAATGTCCTGGTTATCGCAAAGCCAGCAGAGAAGCACAATTCAGCGGCGTAATTCCAGCCGACGAGTGACGTGCATTTTCAAATATTTAGCGTCCGTGTCTGCGCGTCATTATCTCATTCGTGCACATTCAAAGCGGTGACACGAGCTTACGCGGGAGAGAATTAATTCCCACTCCGGTCAAACTGAATGGGATTTTTGAATAGATTGTGGATATGAATGCGCGGGCATTGATAATGTTTATGTAATTCTCTCAGTGGCAGTGAGTGTGGTCCCAGTCATGAAGAGGTTGTCTGTTTAATGCCTCTGGCCTGTGTTCGTTTTGACAAACCGTGCGTGCTTTCTGCCAGTCACTTCCAGGCAACCACAGCTACAATAAACAACAGCCCCCCCTTTATTTTTTCTTGTTTTTTTCCCCCCTGCTCGTGGCCCAGGTTTGATCCCGAGCAGAACCTTGGCCAGCTCACTTCCTCCGGGGCTTGAAAGAGGGGCCAAGCCCAAACAAACAGGAACTCCATCATATAGGGCAGCTCCCCTTGAGCCCTGCACCTGCATAGTGTTACGCTGGACTTAACGGCTCCAGGTTCAGCCAGCCAAGGTTTATGTTTTGTAAGATTGTTGCTGCTGAAATTTGCTGACGAGCAAACCGGCGAAGGGTTCTGCCGCTGAGGCGGTTTATCGTTTTGAAATCGTCACGGATGACATTTTCACTTGGGCAACACACACACACAACAAAAAAAACTTTATGTTAAAACACGATGACTCCTTTTTCAGGAGTGCTGACATGGAACAGAATTTTACACCTTCTCTTAAATACACAAGTCCAATTATGGCTGTCCTCGTTAACCGGACAGGATGTCAAACAAGCACTTCCTGTTAACTGCCTCTTATCTTAATTGGCCTGGTCTCAGAGGAGGGTCCAGCTCTGCGTGCGCTGACTGTGGTCACAGTGTCTGCTTCATGTCTGGCCCCTTGTTCTGTGGCAGGTAGACGAGACGTCTTCTGGAGACGTCAAACTTTATCCGAAAGCCTCAGTTAGACAAAAAGAGGTGCTTGAAAACGACTGAGTTGCTCTGAGGTTACAGTGACTAAAGCTGTGTGTTATTCGGCGACTTCGGTCCTTTGCTAACTGTCACTCAGACCAACCGCTGCCTCCTCCTCTTCTTCTTCTTCTTCTTCTTCTTGCGGGGTTCTTGACGACGGCCGAGAGAAGCCACACTCTTAATAAAGCCCAAATGCAATCTCCGTCTAACCCCAATGAGATGGCGGGGCTCCTCAGCTCTTCCATAATGCACTATTCATGCTTTTTATTAATCTCTTTTTCCTCCAGCCATTTTTCAAATCACTCCTTTTGTTTACTCATGAATATTTTTCTGCTTTGTTGCGAGAGGGAGAGAGAGAGAGAGAGAGAGAGACGGACACAGAACAACGGAGAGGAAAATGGAGGCATAAAAAGAGAGAGGCCATCAGCAAGGCATAGGAATGACCTGGTGGCGCTTCATTTGTGGGTAATTTGTGGCAAGGAAGCCTTGTATTTCATCATGGGATAATCTAACCTTCGAGGTGTTTTACAGACTGCCTCCGAGCCCAAAATAGGTCACTTAAGCAGGTTTAGCAGTCAAAGCCAAGCTGATATGAGGCCCCTGCACCCCAGGGACACCTAGCCACGGTAATTGGTGGTTATGGCCCCGGGTTTTTAAAGGCGATGAACAAAGTTGGCCATCTAATGTCACATTTAGGGCAACGCCGCGTTCTGGCCTGCGCGGGCTCATTAACGGCTTCCTAATTGCAGACGGAAGCGAACTGGGAAGACAACTCTGTGGACTCATTCCTCGTTCCGTGTGAGTTCAGTGTTCGTCCGTTCCTCGCAGAGAATCCAGCGCTCCCGCTCTGTGTTTTTCTGTTACAAAGGCGTCCTGATCATAATAGGATGCCTAGAAAAAGTCCCCAGCATTAGGCTAATCTGTCGCCAATTTCCATTTTTTTCAGAACCAAAGTGAAAGGCAAAGAGTGAGGTGGTGAGTGGAGCAGGGATGGAGGAGGAGGAGGAGGAGGGGGGTAATGAAAAGGGCCTGAATGACAGTGGGTTGACAGTAGGATTGGCTGGTAGATGACTGCGGAGTGGCTCGCCTGCGGAGAGGGGATGGCGGAGGCTCCCAGTAGGCCTGATTAATTCCACTCTTGGTGGCTGCCAGGGGAGAGCCGGGGTTAGCGGCTGCTCCAAGAGAAGCCCATTACCAGTCCGCCACAGAAACTGATATAATCAGCTGCACGGCGACCCGGCCTTCACCGACACAAACTTTCTTTTCCAGCGCTCACTCCCCCGTTCATTCCACATGGTGGGACTTAAAAATGCGACAGTGGGGGGGGGAGGAATGGCACCGGGGTTGTGGAGGATGGCTACAAAGGATTTTCCTTTTGAGGGATGGTTAGGGGAGCTTTGTAAGAAATCCTCTCTGCTCCTCTTCCCGCACTCTCCCTCTCCATCACTGTACCGCTGTATCTCTTCATCCCTATCTGCCCCCCCTCCCCCCCCTCTCTTCTCCGTCGCTCTCTGGCTGATTTCCCGCAGCTTTGATAGCGACAGACCCTCCCTCGTGGCTTCAGCTTTAAGTCTGGTCAGATATGAATATGTCACAGCTCTTAATCCCACACGCCTCTCTCTCACAGCTTCACAAACCCCAGCGAGTACAGCGTGTTTTTATCTGATGTGGGTTCTACAATAAGTCGTCCCCACCACCACCACCACCCCCATATCATTTCACTGAACCCGGCTCCTTCTGTTTTTGTGAGCCTGACCCAGAATCTGAATCGAGGATAAGATAGCGTAACATTATCCAAGTGACATATGTTCAACCATGTTACAGGTACAGTAGGAGCCACGTCCTCGCAATTTACACACGCCAGTGAGGGATTACAGGATTACCAAATTAATGTCATGAGAAGTGCATATTCTGACGGCTCTGGTTCACCAGTTTCGTTTACACGTTATTCGGTTCTTGTATCAGTTCAGTGTCATCATTTTCCGCTCGTTTGGGATGGACTGCATGATGGGATACTTTAAAAAACACTGAATCATCGTTTGAAAAGCAGAAACAGCTCATCACGTCAATTTACAACATGTCCACCCAAGGGCATGAAGAAGACGGCACACACATTGTTCTTCTGATGACCTTTTTTTGTGGGAATTAGTGACATCTCATCCAGATAATAACAAACAGGCAGGAAACTATGGTATGATATTGTTCTTCCTTATTTGCAGATGTTTACGCTTTATAACTCGCACTCTTTTTACAGGTCGTCTCACTGAAGACAGAGGTGATTGTAATCGTTCACGTGTGCGGCCTTTGTTGTTGTCGTATTATGAAAGGGTGTCTCCGCTAGCACGGGCTGTTTACGGTTACTATGACAACAAGTGAACACTGCCGGTAGCATATGAGGTCAACCGTCGGATCAGTAAACTCCCCTCAAATGACAATTTGGTGAATAAAAAAAGTAAATAAAATAAATAATAAATAAACACCTGCGTGCGTGCTTAAAAAAATAAAATAAATAAAATGTCCGTCTATGTCACCTCCAGGGCTCCGTAGCATCGTAAGCTTCCACTCGTATACAAACGTATGATATTATATACATTTCTGTGCTGCTGCAGCTCATCCCTGTAGGCTGACCTTTTAATCGCGTGTCTCTCGGCCCTGCCTACAAGGACGCAGCCGCACTCACACAATCACACGTGTGCACATTCCCATTCATGTCCCAGTGAGAGCGGGGCCCTCTCCCTGCCTCAGCCTGACTAATGTAACCCCTCCTCCCCCTCCGTGTATCCCACCCATCCTTGCCTCCCTCCACGCTGGTAAAGGTTGTGAATAATACATATTAAGCGCTGTACTGAAGGCCGTAACCGATCTGTTAAAATATTGATCTTGGCCAATCATAATAAAGAGAAATTACAGAAAGCAATCCATCACCATAAGCCCAAGTGTCTGCTCCTACTCCTGGCTTAACTTGCTCAATTTCCCCCGACCGCGTAAAGCGCCACATTATGGCTCAATAATAATAAAGATGATATCAGCGCCCGCAGTTGCCGCCGCGTGCGCCGGCGAAAGGTAGAGTGTTGTCATGCAAATTAGTTCGACAACAAATCCATAACGCGGCTAAATATATTTGGAGGATTACGCCGCGTTCGCCTGTGAAGAGAAATAAATACTTTTAATATATCATTTTGCCGGCGCTCGCTCTCGTCGCCGCTCTCCAGATTCCACATGGTGCGTGACATGTTTAGTTGTGGTGGGTTAGCATGTGCTACACGTGTGAGGAGAGAGGATTTCAGAGGCGATCAGATCAGTCCATCCACCTCTGATCCTGACATTTCCCCATTAACAGCACCTAAAGGTGACCACGCGGGGCCGCCTGCCCAACTAAGTGCAACGCCCCCCCCCCACCCCCCCCCAGCTCTTAATGAGTTCTTAAATATTAAAACAGCACACATCGTCGTCACTGTTGTGAGCTCTTAATTTACCAAGCAATTAGGCGCCGGCCCTCATTTATCAGCGCGCGTTCATTTGCTGGAAACCTAGTCACTTTTTATTAATCGATGCCACAGAAACGGGAGAGGTGAAATTAATGTACGCCCAGCGGAGGTCACGCCAGCGGTGCTAGCTATTTGCAGCTCGGTTAAGAAGGGTGGGGGGGAGATAAATAGGAAGTGTGCTTTTGCTAGGTACGGCGGCGGCGGCGACGCCATGGGACCAGCAGACAGCAGCGAAGTGCTGCATGCCTTTGCTGTGACCATCTGCTTTTTTGTTCCTCTTTCTCACCATAGAGGAGGAAAAATTAAAGAAATGTCTTTAAAAAGAAGGCAAGTGGGAATGAATATGATATATATGAGATCATATGTGCTTGTATGCTGGTATTTTGTTCAAAGGGAGACTTAATACACAGGTTTTTTAAATATATATATATACATATATATATATATATATATATGTATATATATACATATATGTATGTAGGTTGTATATGTATACATATATGTATATATGTATATATATTTATATATATATGTATATATGTATATATATTTATATATATATATATGTATATATATGTATATATATATGTATATATGTATATATATACATATGTATATATATATATATATATATATATGTCTAAATGAGAATATACAACGTCTCATTGAAATAAAATCAAAAGTGCCACTTGTAATGGAGGATGAGGACACCTGCTTGCTCCGCGTGTTTAGAGCAGCATCCTAATGTCAGCTCTGCCAGGACACGGCGGTCCACGGCGGTCCACGGCGACGTGCACAGGTGTTGTTTACCGCACGGCCCCCACTGTCCTGCTGTCCGTCAGCCGCGCCGCTGCAGGAGCGAGCAAACACGCTCGCTGTAAGCCCCCCCGCGAGATGCCGCGCGCGCCGCTCAGTGTGGAACATTTTGGGACGTTTTGTGCATGAAATTGAGACCAGGGGTGAAAATTACCATTTTCTCTCCGGTTGGATTCATCTGTGCTTTCACTAAACTGCATTTCATAGGCAGCATCGGTAATGAAAACTTTAAACAAGAGTATTTTATCAAAAAAAGTCACCTTAAATACAACCTTGACGATGCACGATTGAACAATGTATGTTATAATGCAGCACGCCAAGTCCCAACTGTGTCCAACACAGTAAATTCAGTTGTTTAACACTGCTCCATCTGCATAAACTTAATGAATATTAATCATAGGAGTCATATTTTAAAAAAAAGACATTTCCAGTTATGACCTTTACTTGCAAACTGAGAGTTTGTCACTGATGTGTTGGTGAGTTTACTTCAACGCAGCTTCTGAAATACTGTGTCCACTCAAGTCACCTGGTGTGGCCAGTAGGTGAAAAAAACATTACGTAGTGAAATCGCAATGATGGATAGTTCACATAATTTCAAAATAAAAGTGTCTGTGTTGATAGGGCACAATAGTTTGAGATAACAATCTATTTATGATGCAAAATGAATCTATTACTAAAAAACTGGGACAACGTTTCTCAAAAAGCCCTCAAATATTTGGACTGCAGTGACTACTGTCGCGCAGGAAACTTCCCACCATCTCCACACACAAGCTCCGCCTCCCTCACCCCCGCGCGCGCGCCCCTGATCCACGACCCCCCGGGAGTGTTAGCAGCAGACTGTGATGGGGCTTTGCCAGGTTGTTGCTGCTCCAGCTCCGGCCTCAGCCCGTCCCCGGCCCGGGCCCGGCACCGAGCTAATGCGCTCCCATTCCTCATCTCGACAGTCGGTAAAGCACTGGGGCAAAATATTCTGTCTCCCTGAGCAGCTCCTAATAAATTGTCCTTTCATCGACGCACAAGACAAATTTTGCCTTCTCTCTCTCTCCTCCCTCCTTATCTCACCGTGCTCTTCCTTTCCTCACGTTCGCTCTGGTGCTCCCTCTCTCCTTGTTCCTCTGCTCCCTGTGGTTTAGTGAAAGTGGCACACTCTCTCTGACTCTCAGTAAACTGCAGGGATGCCAGGGGCGCAGCTTAGTTGGCCAGAGGCCTCTGCGAAAGAGAGGAGAGGAAGAGGAGAGGACGAGGCGGCGGCGGCACATGATGGAGAAAGATTTTAAAAATGAAATGAGGGAATATTATCGCGCGTTATCGTCCACTCCTGTCCTTGTCTCTCCTCCACACGCCGCCACAACACAGCACCACTTCCACTTTGTAATTGTGCAATTAGTGCCACAGCCTGGTTTTCATATATCACAAATGGCTAGCTACCGCTATTAAAGCGGCCCCGGCGCCGGGCTAGCGGGCATGGCTAGCTGAGGTGCATTAAGGGCAGCATTTTGCAAAATGTGAGCCAATTTATCATGATCTGTTTTCCGCTCCCACCCACTGCTAAAACGCCCCTACTGCCTTGTCTTTGAGCCTGACCTTGTACTGGGCGTGCATGTGTGTGTGTGTGTGTGTGTGTGTCAGCATGCAGAGGTTCAATTTGCTCATTGTTACTGGCTTGCATAATTTCAGGCGGCTGGCTCGGCACTGAGCCTCACACTCGTGCGCCCGCAGTAACGCACACAAACACGCGCACACACCTCCGCCAGCCGCACCGGCCACTGATTGCTCGCGCTTCCTCTTCCTCTCATTCCACTTCTCTTTCTCCCTCGTTCTCATTTTCCCTCTCAAAGCAGAATCCACTCGTTTATATGCCGAGGCTAAACGGTATTCATTTGTAAGATGGCAAGCGGTATAACACGGGTAATTCCTCCGCACCAATTTCCCGCGCACTTTCCCCTTTAGCTGTCATAAGCAGTGCATTAAGTGAGTGAGGCAAATCCCATTCCCCTCCTGCACCATCTCTCCCAATCCCTTTTTCTTCCTGCCTGCCGTTCTCCGTCACCCACTCGTCACCCTCCCTTCTCCACGGTCGCATGTTGCCGCTGTGAAGATTTACGCCGCATGCCTGTTCACTCAGCCGCCCTCCTCTCTCTCCCTCTCTCCATTTCCTCTATCTTTCTCCAGTTTCATTTTGCTGGGAGGCGGAAGTTGAAAATGCCGCCGTGAGCTCGTCAGAAACCTGCGGGCTTTTCGCCCTAGAGAGCCGCCCTGAGCACCAGGCCCTTCTCCAGCACCCTGTAGCCCAGAGGGAGACTGAGCCTGGGGGGTTTTGAAGGTGGGTTTGCAGCTGGAGAACAGAGCCAAACCTTTAGAGGAGATGGAGGAGGAGGAGCGCTGGAGGTGCAGTGGTGGTTGTGGTTCCAGCTTGAAGGCTTGTCGCTGAAGGTTTGGACACAGAAGTGCACCAGATTACAAACTCCTTGCTTGGAGATTAGTTGTTGTTGAGGAACATGGAGTGAAGGTGTTGAGGTTTTCAACATTTGGTTCTGAAGAGCTAGAGCTGGAGGCTGAGGCGGGACTTTATGCCGTCATGTCTTTTCTACGACACGGGAAACGACGCGGTGCACCATTTCACTCCTGCCGCCGCCTCGTCATGATCACCACACGCTGACAACAGCCACTCTCTGAGGCCAACGCAGCTCCATGTATAAATTCTGTTTGTGTCCATTGTAATGTCTCCGTTGTTGTGGGCGAAACACAATCCCGGCGTTCCTGACAGCCTAATTATCAGGTCGTTAGTCTTATTTGCAGATAGCAGGTTATAAAGTTGTCAGAATGAACACATGTCCCTTTCCCTTTATGTCAGGTTTTTTTACTATATACAGAAAAGACAAGCCACCGTTTTCAGTCTGGTTCTCCACTGATCAACAACAACAACAACAAAAGAACAGGTTTACGCGTGTGCTGACCAAAAACTCAGCCCCTAATCTACCGTTTCTCCCACCTTGGCGTTAATGTGTTTGTCGCCACTTGTCAAACACCCACTTGATTTGAATTTTTCCACAAGAGACTTGGCACCGCTGCCTCATAGCAGCCGCAGTACTAACAAGAGAGCAATCATTGTTTTGTTGTTTGGAGTGCTACACCAGAGCGACTAACTTTTTGGAGGACTTGGCATGGATTCCCGTTTTTTTTTTTCCCCCGCTCTCCTTGTTTCATCCCCCATTTCGATAAGTGGCCGAGTACCAGCTCGGAGCTGGGTCAACACAGGCCAACGGACTCAACCATTTTACCTTTATCCGGGGGTTCACAGATGCTGGCAGCCAGGAAATAATCATGTTCATGGCCAACAATAGTCATTCTCACTATGTAGTCTCTTCATGTGTGATGCAGGATGAGGTGATATGGACACATCAGGGTTTACGTTAGCCGAGGCTTGAGTTTCTAAAACTGCTTGTGAAACAGTCATAAGGGATTTTGGGGGAATTCTACCCCGACTGGGGCAACGCTGGTGAAGATCGCCACCGTAATTCCCGCGTACGGAGCATCCGCCCAACGTGGATCCTCGCTCCAAAACTGACCCAAAGAAACCGCCTTTAAAAAAACACTGGACCAAGTCGTGTTTTCATACGCGTTTGCCTTATTTTCATTCATTTACTTGAGCGATAAGTAAAGTAGTTTAATTAATTTGAAAGGAGTCAGACTCAACATAATGTATTCCTGGTTAATTCATTGTCTATTTCTTTGTGTAATGTTTGTTTCCCAGAATTCAGTGAAAACTTGTCACACACACGTCCACATATTGAGGTTGTCAGAGTTACTTTGAAGGTCATGCTCGGTGCTTTGTGAAGAGGTTTGAGTCGTGACCTTGTCGAGGTAGAAAAGTAAAGTATACTTTGACACAGGTTCTTCTTTCAGTATCGTTTAAATCTTTTTATTTTCCTCCCCCTCCTAAACATTTGTCTATTTTTAGGATTTTAAGGCACCTTGTGCTCCACATTAATTACTTAAACTGCTGGGATAAATTGAACTGCAGCACTTAATATCAGTGCCACTGGCTAATCAAGTCAACAGATGAGGTGTCCTCGTGTTAAAAGCCGTGGACTGATGGAGCTACTGTGCTTAAAGGGGAAACAACTAAACCAGATTGCTTTTATACCGGAATAAAGAATAGAAAAGAAGAAAGGTGTTGCATGTATGGAACAACACACACACACACACACACACACACACACACACACAGTGCCACTGTGGTTAATTGAAATGTGTTCCCAGTTACACCTCACAACAAACAAGCCCCGCCTGGCGATCGCTGACCTCCTGTGGGAGGAGTGAGCTGAGCGAGCTCATGTAGCTTAAACCGTCCGACTAATTGTCCCTGTCTCCGTCATATGTGTCTCGTGTCTCACTTCTAAATACCACGGCCATTAATTACCTCACACTCAGGTATGTGAGTGTGTGCACGGCGGGGCAAATGTCGTTTATCCCCTACTCATGTGACGACGATGATGATGTCCAGTGTTGGGAGTTTTCTTTCACGTGGGTTTAACGGAGTCTCAGAGGATGAGGTGAGGCGTGTGATTGATCACTGAGATCGGGTTAGAGCACTAGACTACACTAGGTTTTTGCATTAATGACACGTGAGTGGAAACGCTACAAATCTGAGGAGGGAAAATTAGCACCAAATTGGATGAGACCCACAATTCTTGGAAGGGATGGGTAATTCCTGGCTAAGTACCCTAAGATGGAAAGATAGATAGGAAAAAGTGCCCCACAGATTACCACTTACTTTAAATATACAAAGCAAGTGGAATGGGTCATTGCCCGTCTTGGTTTTGAAGAGCATGTGTGGATGACAGGTTAGAAGGGTGGCGTCATGTGTACCGCCTCCCACATCACAGCCACACATTATTATTTGACCCTAAATGGGAACCGCCATTCACAAAATGGACGTCTCGCTGTACTGAGGAGGACGTGACGCGAGCAATTTAGACCATTAAGACCCCGCCCCCCTCGGTGCGTTCACACTGCTGCGTCGGAGTGAATGGGAAATAAATGCGACCACATCGGCACAGCTAACACTCGTGCACTGATGAATGCCTACGTGTTGGGGTTTGTTTGCCAAAGATCAGAGGCAGGCGCCCCGGGTGTGTGAAGTGTTCCCATCATGCATCGCTCCATGCCTGGGCAGCCCACACCCACTCATCATCCCCACATTAGTGTTCATCTCTCTCCCGCACACACACACACTCTCTCTTTTCTTATTTCTCATTCTGTGTGTGTTTCCCTCTCCCTCTCTGTGATCTCTCTGTTTATGTTTGACCCTTTTGCCACTCTGCACCGGCTAATGATGGTACAGCGATAGCAGGTGTGCTGCATTAGCCGACTTCTGCCGCGGCGGGAACAAATTAGAGCGCCGCCGACACCGAAAGGGCCGAACCTTTCACCGCCCGTGCTCCCGTTAGTGGCCGCGAAAAACAAACACACCCACAGTTGCCCACATGCTCTCGCACAACACAGCCGCACAGTGCCGTGTGCGCCAGCTACACACATCGCACGCGTGTCAGGTGTGTGCAATTTGAGCAAAATGACGCATAACATCGTCTTCTCACCTGGAAAAATGAGGAGAAAGCGAACAGGTGAGGCAGGATTTATTATCCCACGCTGGTTTTTCCTCTGTTTTTGCTGCTGCGGGTGTCGTGCTGCGTTTACAGAGACAGAAACATAAGGATACATGCGCAGAGGGAGAGGCAGACAGCGTTGCCTCTCACCCACACAAACACAGGCAAGCACCACCTTTCTGACTGACCTCTCCACTAAATCTGAGTCGGCCTCCCTCAGGACCCCCGCTGGTGCTGAAGGGTTGTAGGTTTGCGTCAATGCTCATGTTGATGGTGTGTGGTTGAAGTCAGGGAGACAACATGTGTTCATTTTGGAGTTAATGCGTGAACACAAAGCCTTAGTAGAAGGAGATTATATTCTGTCTGTCTGTATTTCCAGCGATCAGACACATGTTAGTATTTATTTTGTATTTCCAAAGTGCGTCACCTGTTGTAGTTTGGTCGTAGCATCACATGAGAACATTAACTCTTTATTTTCACTGGTGTCTGCACAGGAATGATGTTTCTTATATTAATTCAAGTCATTTGCATTAAGTTGCATCCCTTCGTTTCCTCAAGATCATGCCGTTGTCATGTTGACATTGACTCACAACTATTTAGACTCTGATCCGTGGCTTTAGAAACCTATTTGAGCGGGTCTCGATTGGTATACATTGATATTTATCTCCCTGCAAAGTAGAGGTGGTCTCAACGTTTTCGATGCTTTTATTTATCTGCGTCTCTGTGGAAGTATTACCTGGCCTCTGCTGCCTTGTTTCCTTCACTCGGTTCACAAAATAACGCGCAGCCCCGGACAAAGTTTCGAGCAGACAAAAAGCCAAACGTGTATCTGTGTAAGAACGACTTGTAATGGCCGAGGGAAGGTCTCCAGCCCCGAAATTGTACAATCAAGTGAGACGTTAACGTCAATTGTAGCCTTCACACACAAGCTGTCCTGAGAGATGAGTAAAAAAAAAAGGGGACAAGGAAAATTAAATGCACACTTGATGGGAGGGAAATTGCCCCCTTCCTTGTGATGTCGCAACCGTTTCACCTCGGCAAATGAGCACCTTTAGCTGACGGGGGAAAAGAGAGACCTTCAGAAAAAAAATGCTCGAAATCTTCTTCCTTATTTCCCTCTCTGTCAGCCTCGGCCAAAGTGCTTTTCTGTTGTCTGTCATTGGGCCTGCTCTATTACTGTCATTACGGCAATCGGCTCCCATGGTTAATGTGTTTGTCTATGTACACAAGTCAGTGGCGGCCCGCCGCTGAGTGACACCTTACATCTACATGGCGCGGGATTGGCTTTGCTTTGGGAACGAAATGGCAACCGGCCTTCTTCCTCTTAATCAGACATCTGTGATTGATGCAGCCCGCGCACACACACACACACACAGTCACAGCTATGCTGAGCGACACAACAAAAACACCTCTGACCTCAAACTCCTCCCACAATCACTGTAAAGACGTGTTCAGTCATCATGTCTGAAGGCTTGACAGGGTTTCAGACAGGGTGTTGGTGCTGATGGGCGTGCTGGAGAGTGGACCATCGCGAAGCTTAGGACTTGGACAATACGTGGAAATATAACTGCTGATTTTTACCCTAATTCACCAGCGTCGCAACATCAGAAATCAGAGGTTGTGTGAAGTCTCAGGTCTTGCGAGAAATACCAATTGCTTTACGGCACACACACACACACACACACACACACACACAGTTTTGCTGAGTTTCCCAACCTCGAAGACTACGTCCGTTTTCGTTTGCGCTCCCTGGTCCGTGACTTCTGCCTCTTCCTCGCGTTTAACACAGTGGCCACACTGTGAGCAGAATGCTGTGTGTTTTCTGAGAGAATCTAGTCCCGCAGGACTCAAGGATTTTCCAGGCAGACAAATGGGCTTTCCACAGATGTGTGTGTGTGTGTGTGTGTGTGAGTGTTGATATGTTGGGGATATTTTTCATCCATGCAGGCCTCAGGAAGCATGTGGTCTGGCGCAGGGATCAGGAGTGGTGCACCTTCGGGGACGTCTCTATGGGAGCAGTGTTTGGCTACTGGAACAAGTCTCGCACACAAACACACACACCACCACAGTCACGTGCACATGTAAATAACACTAATGGACGAACATCCAAACACATGTGCACACACGTACGGCCTGTCCACAGACGCAGAGCCTCACATCTACTCTGTGTCCCTCCAGAGGACGCGGAGAGTCTGATCTGGACGCTTCATTCTATATTTTAGAAGGTGTGTCCCCAGCCTGGAGAAGAGAACGCGCTCATTGCTGCTCAAACAAACACTGAACGAGCGGTAAAGAGGACAGAGAGATGCAGAAATGATTTTTGTGTTACCTCTTAAAGCTTTATTTACGGTCATGATTATCGGCAGTGATGTTTGGACGACGTCCAGGCCGAGTAAAGAAAATGTGTTGCTTTTCAGTGTAAAGCAACAGCAGCGGCTGAATGTGGGGGCAACAGATGCTCCCAAATCAACGAGTTCCACCCTCACTTTGGCAAGGATCACGCGGAGTGACACGACTGCCAAGCAAAGCACACACACGTTCAGAGACAGTGTTGATGAAACGTGTGCACAGTGTGCTCTGGTTCTGGATGTTTTGTGGTGTAAACCCGTCTTTATTGACTTCTGTGTCCATCAGATATCAGATAAGATGGAAAAATGTGTTCATAGCGCTCCTGCTCACGTCCCGTTTCGGGGCATTTTTGCTTTATAGCACCATTTCTCCTATATATACCACCAATTCTGCAATTTATCACTCGAGAATCCTTAAAAACCTTAACAAATATCCACTTTTCCAATAAATACTAGAGCTGCAACTAACGATTCTTCTCATAATCGATTAATCTGTGGATTCTTTTCTTGATTAATCGTTTGGTCCATAAAATATCAGAAAACCTTAAAGAATGTTGATCGGTGTTCGTCAAACCAGAAAATGAGGATGTTGTTTTGTCCACAAACCAAAATGATTCACTTTGAATGATTTCTTTGTTGGGCAGAGCAAGGAAATGAAGACAATAGTCACATTTAAGAAGCTTAAACATTCAGAAATGTTGTTTTAATCATGAAAACAGCTTCAAACCGATTCATCGATTATCAAAATAGTTGTCGATTCATTTAGTAATCGATGAGTAATCGATGAATAATCGATAAATCGATAAATTGTTTCCGCTCTCATAAATACCCTACGATAAAGTAAAGCTGTTTCCACTGTTTTTAAAACAAACAGCTCTCTCTAAGTGTATTTAACGGTTAATGCAGCGAGATGAAAAGTAATTACTCAATACAACAGTACAGTCGACAGCGGTGCACAGCTTCAAATTAAACCTGCTGTTTCATTCCTGCCCTCCCACTCCCTCCACCGCCTCAACAGGCGAACGCCGCGATATTGGCGTTAATGAAAACTTATGGAATGTGGCCGCGGAGGCGCGCTCATCCGCCGCAAAGCGTTTATGAGCCAGAGCGGCGCGGGCGGGCGGGCGAGCGCTCGGAAATTAAACGCTGTGACTTGTTTGCGGCGCGGTGCGTTCCAGCTGATTGTGTGTGCGCTCATGCGTACGGAGGACGCGCGGCTAATGGGGCATGTACTGGCGAGGAACCCAATCGATGCCGGACAATGCTGATCAATTGCACTGTATTGACTGCATTCCCCCCTCGTTAGCTCCTCTGAGGTGTGTGTGTGTGTGTGTGTGTGTGTGTGTGTCGCGGGGGAGGTGACAAGTGTTTGGGGTAAACACACTCAGGTGGCAGTGCAGGCCCGTGCCATGTCTCTGCTGTGATGTGTAGGCTGGTAGCAGGGATGGGGGCCCTGATTACTCTTATTAACACGGAGGGTGTCAGGCACGGGTCCAAATGGCACCGTGGCAACTGTTAGCACACGCGCTCGCACGCACACACACACACACACACACTCACGCTCACGCTCGCACGGCTCCTGCGAGTCAAGAGCCTGAGCCAAGAGTCCCAGCTGAACCCTGCCGTTAGGCCCTATGTGTTGCCATGAGCTCAGGAGGAGATCTTTGTAGCGAGCTGTCGGAGGTGTAATGACTAATATGTTGCCTCCTCGCTCTGTCGTCTCTTTTGCCTTTCTAGAGACGAGAGGGCAAAAACACCAGAAACACCAAAAACACCTGCTTTCTGCCAAATCTACTGTACTGTTTCAGTTTGGAGACGTTAGAGAGAGAGAGAGAGAGAGAGAGAGAGGGAGGATATTCTGTCATGTTGTTTCCTCTTTAGTCTTCACGTCATGTGCACGCCCACAGCTGACCGTGGAGTCAAACAGTTAAAGAGCGCACACGTCGTTGTCTTTGCGGGATTATTGTTGAGAAGGTGACGCCGGATTTCAAGCTGCAAACTGCAGTTATCAAATTGCAAAGGCTGCAGATTCATCAGTCTGTGTTTTCTTTTAACCGTTCGATGCCAATTTAAAAACTGTGTTTGAACTGACGCTATCTTACGTCGTGATTATCTTTTAAATCCGTAACAAAGCGTTATTAAAGTCAATATCTGTCAGACAAATTGTAATTAGATATTCTCCTCAAACATTTCGTACTTCTTACATTATCTTTAATTAACTTTTGCCCTCTACTTTTTTATTTCTACTAATCTATGGTTTCACCTGAGTTGTTTGGGACGTGTTTTTCTGAAAACAAACATGATTGGCACGAGTTTGGAACAGTCCTGTCCGGTGTCTGGTTCCACAGATGAAAGTTTCCTGTTGATTTGACTCAAAAATACATGACATGTATGGTTTGAATGGCGTGGCATTAAGCGCTGACGACCTGTATAGGCTCGCGCTCACGTGTCTGTGACCTCTGAGCCCTCATTACCCCTGACATTTAAAGCCATTATCCTGCCGAGTATTTTCAGCGGGAGGATTAAAAAAAACGACCGTGGATTGATAATATGACTCCGTCCGTTCAATTCTGGATTTAATTATCTCAAACAAAGGCTCGCGGCCGCGTTTGTTCAGCGTTAAACGCGACGTCTTTCTAATGCTGCACTTTTAAGAGGCAGATTTCCCCCCGTGGAGGAAGCTTTAAGAGCAATGTTTCCCTCTAAAAGGAAAGTAAAATGCAGACACTTTTCACTTTATTTATTTATTTTTTTACTCCGCCGCTAAAACTCTTCCCCTCGGAAAATAAGTAAACATTGTACATTTGGAGCACTTGAATCACTTTGCCCGGGGAATTGAATCTGTGTTTCATGTTAGCGTCTGCAGTTGGACTGCGGGGTGGAAAGTGACTTTAATGAACCTTTTCCTGAACTCATTCACCAGCGGCGGACGGCCGGAGAACGATCCAGTTAGCCGAGAGATTGGACCTTCCACGCAAACCTCGCTGTCGGAACACGCTCCCGCTGCTCCGTCGTCCTCTTAACAAATAACCCGCGGCTGCCGCCCACAACTTTTGAGAGGCATTCTGGGAAGTGTAGGCTGGAAACAGTAAACGGAGAGTGCGTTCCTTACTCAGCGAGAATCTCCTCAGACACTGTCAATCTGCGCAGAATAAAGAAAACTCCTCTCTTCCTCTTCCTCGCGGTGCTCGTGTCGGGGGCCCAGCTCCCCGCCTGCACGATGATTGGCTTCCACAGAACTTATTAAACATAATTGCAAACTAATTAGTACAGCGATGGCTTGGCACCTCCGTCTATAGTGCCAGACACTCGATGTGGGTTTTACAACATGCATTTAAATTTTTACACTAATTACCAATCCCTGATTAATTCATGGCTGGGGTGTGTGTGCTTTATAATAGTTATTAATAGGGCTGTATAGATTAGATTAGGAATTAATTTCCAAATGAAAACCTGGCGTTACACGCATGGCGGGAGAAGCCGTGTGTTGCGGGGCGACCTGATGTATGTGCTGTGTCACGACGCATCGGCGGAGCACTTTGATTGAACAATCGGCGGCAATTTGTATGAAATCACTCGATCTAATGAGGATTCGCTTCAGAACCGCTCGTCTAATTAGGGCTTTTCTCCCCGCGACGAATCCGCTGTCGAGGCGGCCGAGCGCGCCCACAAAACGCTGCTAATAACACACCTACCTGCTATTGACCCACTAATTAGAACAAGGGCTGTATATGACGCGTCCGTGGCGTGGCGTCATTAGCGTCGAAGCTAAACATGCTCTGCTGGCTTGTGACCTGTGAGGCTCTCCGCTCTGCTCTGAGGGGGATTAATCCAGACCCAACAACTAATGGTCACAGCATGGACCTGGAAATGCTTCCCTAATTTCCACTAATTGAACGGTCGTTAGTAGCCACGGGCTTTTGGCAGCGGCGCGCGCACGCGTGTGGGTGTGTGCGTGCCGCACGTGGACGTACGCGTCTTCATCTAACTGCACACGCACGCACACACGTGAGAACCACAGCGTGTTTGTTCTGCATCAAATGGCTTGGCACTGTTTTGGAGGACGCGCAGGGCACCGGTGGCACAGGGAGATCATTAATTCGCCCTGCCTCTCCGCACGGCTTATTTTGATGTTTTTGTAATGAGCACCTGCCAGGGAGGGTAAACAGCGAGACTCGGTCGCGGCCCCTTTGATGTCAAATGATGTGAGAGGCGACGAGGGGCGGAGAGAGACGTGGAGGAGCAGGGTCTGAGGGAGGAGTGGATGCTGAGAGGCCCGCCAGGAGCGCTGAAGATGAGGAGAAAGCGCTCCTGCCTGGGTCGAGTGGCGGCTAGTGATTTCCTGTCGCTCACACACACACAGGAAGGTGTGAAGAAAGTTTAGTTTGGGTGTGTGCGTGTGCGTGTGTGTGTGTGTGTGTGTCGTGGCTCGGGAGCATACATGTGTGTGCTCTGGCCTTATTCCAGCTCCAACGAGAGTAGCCCCGAGATGTCTTAAATCTGTGGGATGTAAAAGCGACATGGATTTAATGGATTTCTCAACCATGATTTGATGTGAGAGCAGCGCAATGAATCAGACGCCACGTGACCTCTGACCTGGACTTAACTAAAATAATCATGAATAAATACAAGTCCAAAATTTGACTGAACTGAACACCCAATAAAAAGCTTATAAATGGATGTTAGGTTAGTAATTGTATTTGAGAATTGCTTGGTTTTAATTTATTAACAATAATAATAATAGATTTTAATTCATAGGCAACTTTCAAGGCACTGGACAAAAATATAAGAGCGATGAAATACAGAAATAGTTAACACACTGCAAACAAAACAGTATAAAAATAAAAGCTGAACCTATTGATAATCTGTCTGAAGAGGTCACTTTTGAGCTTTTATTTTGAAGATATTTGACTAAAAACTAATTTGTACAGCCAGAAAAATAGGTAGACCAATATTTCCTGAACCTCCTCCTCACTAGGTATTGTCAACAGAGCGTGGACCCTGTCGTACGTCCTCTTCTCTTGCTCCATACTTTGGAAAATGACTTCTTTTAAAGTAGTTGTTTAGAGATGGTTTGCAGCCACTCTGGCTTAAACCTCTACAACGAACCTGGTAATCTGAAAAGTCCACAGAGTTTTTCCTGGGTAATCTTTGGTGGAAACGCGCCAGTGTTTTTCAGAATCCACGGTACATTTTTCCACCCTTCACTTTGAACATTAACGTCGGCGGCTTCAAATTTTTATTAATTACAGTTCAAAGAAGAATGCCGAATGTGAAGCAGCGACAGGTGAGGAGTACGGAGGGCGGTCCTCAGGTGACGGACTGACTTCACACCTCGTCTGATCTGCGGCGCTTGACAAACACATTTAAAGTTCCAGGTAAAACTGCGACATGCGAGTAAACAGCTTCGCGGAGCATTCAGCAGTGATTACGTGGAGCGGGAGGTCGACAATTTCCCAACATTAAATGTGTTTTGGCGACCTTGTCTGCCCCGGACCTGCATCATTTTGGGTTGGGGAAACACGAGTGGCTGAAGTGGACTCTCCACGCTCGTGACCCGGATCTCCTTTTTCCCGGTTGCTCGTCTCTTGCCGTCGCTCCTCATGTTGCATTGTGACTCCTCTGTTTGTCGGCGTCTCTCTAGTGTTTGCAGTCATCTTATCGCTCCCATCTCACGCTGCTCTTTCCCCCTCGTCCTCACTCTGCTGCCACCAAACACAATTACACCAGAGCCCTCCTCTCTTCCTCTCTCTCTCTCTCTCTCTCTCGCTTCCTTTCTTTCTTTTTGTACCTGTGTGATGCGCTGAGGCCCTGAGCTGAGGGTGACATCTTGACAGTTTACTGTTAGACCTCAAACAAAAGGGCCTTTTCTTGAATGATGATCT
The DNA here is from genome assembly GCF_019176455.1 of Solea senegalensis. NCBI lineage: Eukaryota > Metazoa > Chordata > Actinopteri > Pleuronectiformes > Soleidae > Solea > Solea senegalensis. The sequence goes on from NC_058022.1 coordinate 34,283,864, forward strand.
GTTATTATGTAAATGTGCTGTGACTGACGCACAGTCCCGCGGTCCAGTCGATTGGGAGCGATTGTGGCGGCAGAGGCTGCCACCTTGATAGTGATCATTTTCATGATTGCGGGGCCCTCAAAGAAAAGGGCGGTTGGGGGTGATAAAGAGGGGAGAAGTGACCGGGGGGATATTTTGGATGAATAGAACTGTTCACTTGACAGTCAATGACCCACATATGGAAAAAAACGTGCATCTCTCTACTTTAGTGCCAATTTTACTATCATCGTGGATGGACTTGTGTTTCAGACACTTGTTTTCAAGGTGAAGAGATTTTTTAATGAGAATCAGATTTCTTTACCTGGATAGACACAGACGTTATTAGAACCTGTGCATTAGCAGCGTTTGCATTTAAGGAGGCACTGAAAGTAATAAGAGGAGTCCACTGTTGTTTCAGTGTCATTAGATGTTGCCACACACTGGACCTTTAAATCCTAACTGTTTAAGACAACATTCACCCATGTGATCCAAAAACGTTTACTTCTGCAAGTCACACATTTGTCTATTTCATCAGTCTACATCTGTCTTACCTCATTGATACCTCACCAATACCTCACCAATACTTCACTGATACCTCACTTCTACCTCACTGATACATCATTGATACCTCACTATTACCTCATTGATATCTCACTTTTACCTCATTGATACCTCACCGATACCTTATTGATACTTCACTGATACCTCACTGATACATCATTGATACCTCACTATTACCTCATTGATACATCACTGATTTCTCACGATACCTCACTTTTACCTCATTGATACCTCAGCGATACCTCAATGATACATTATTGATACGTCACTGATACCTCACTTTTACCTCACTGATACCTCACTATTACCTCATTGAGACCTCACTTTTGCCTCATTGATACCTCACCGATACCTTATTGATACCTCACTTTTACCTCACTGACGCATCATTGATACCTCACTGTTACCTCATTGATACCTCGGTGCACCCAAGAACTGTTTAAACTGTTAAATAAAACCTTGTAAGACGTGACAGCTGAGAACAGTGTGCTTCCATGAAAGTACAGTCTATCTTTCTTTGTCCTCATTGTGTGAGTGTGCATGAGCTTGTTTAGCTTGTTTCTGTGTGTGTGTGTGTGTGTGTGTGTGTGTGTGTGTGTGTGTGTGTGTGTGTGTGTGTGTAGGCCTGTGTGGTTGCAGTGACTCACTCTCCCTGCCAGCGTGACCCCCGCGCTGCCCACACACACACAAACACAGAGAGAAGCACCGGCTCCAGCTCTGTGCTTTCTCATCAGCCGACCTCCGACCCCTGCCAGCAGCCTCTCTCCGATGTGGAGCTGAGCCGTATTAACCTGGACCTCTTTGGTTTCCCGAGCACAATCATCCGTCCGCGTAACACCCGTGGCCGCACCGAATCCGCCGCCACCGCCACTCCCCGCCATCACCTGAGGTAGATCTGTAATAATACATGCGCGCTCACACCGCAGACAGGAGCCGGCGCCGCTGCACAGCACACTTTCAACAGGGAGATCAAAAAAAGTGGCGAGGGGCCGCGCTGATTAATACGGAGTAGGAGGGAGGAAGAGAAGGAAGAGAAGGGAGAGAAGGGAGAGAAGGGAGGGAGAGAGAGAAGTGTTCTTGGAGTCGAGGTGTGTTCATATTCTTCACTTCATTGGGTCTCATTATTCCTCAGCATGGGTGTTGTGAGCATGTCCATGTATGATTCATCCAGGAGCACCTCAGCATGGCTCAGGGAAATTACCCTGCATGACACACACACACACGTGTACACAGTCTTAGTCCCAGTGATGGTTTCATTTCAATCTGCTAAATTCACTTAACTGTTCAACGCCTCCATCACATCTTTTCTGTTATAATGGCACATTTGTCTTCTTTTTAAAAAAATCACAGCTTATTTAAACCCCTTTTCCACCTGTGGCCCCGCTCGGCACGGCACGGTTTAGGTTGTTTCCATTACAATATACTGTAGTATCTCCACAATGTGGGCGGAGTCATCCCTTCGTTTCACACACACACACACACACTAGGTGCGTCTGACACAGTCTCTGGACTGAAATACAGTTGCGGTGTTTACCTCCTCTGTTAGATATTGAGATTTTAGACATTTCCCTGGTAATTGTTGGAGAGTAACCCACGTTTTGAGGATTGTTAAGTCTGAGGAGTGTAGAAGCTGTTACTGCTGACACAATAGACTAACTGTACAGCCACACCACTGAAACGCGTACTGGCTTTCTGACGTAGTTTATTGTTTGCTTGTATAAAACATTTCTCATTCTTGCATTTCTGCAGACCACAGACGCATGTGAACATTTCATATCTCATGTTTCGAAACCCAAACTTTTTTTTACACAATTACACAAATAACAACAACAAAGAATTCAACGATAATAATTATAATTAGAGTCACTTTATCCCTCGTTCCATCTCAATCTAATTGTGAATGTGAGGAAGAGGAGGATGATGAGAGAGACTTATATCCATAAACATTTGAACATTGGCGATGACAGTGTTACTTCGAGAGCTCAGTATTTGACTGACGTGTAGAGCTGTGTGCACATACACGGCACATGTGCATGTGCATGGAGATGGACACGCAGGCGTGCGTGAGGTCGCGCTCGCCGAGCCAGACCAGTATTTATGAAGCTGCTCACCTGTCTGTCTGCGCCGGCCCGGCCAAATCATTTTCTTTGAGTGCTGTAACTATCATGTCACACCATGTTGTCATTATAGTGATTGCTGACGGCCCTGATAACCTCCCCGCGGTGATTTGTACCGTTGAGGAGTAGTTTCATTCTCTCTCTCTCTCTCTCTCTCTCTCTCTCTCTCTCTCCCCCCCCTCTCTGCTCTCCTCCTCCTCTCATGTTGATTGCAGCAGCTCCCATCAGTGCTCATGCCTTGTTTTCAGTTACACCGAGAGAGAGAGAGAGAGACAGACAGAGAGAGAGCGCGACATTTCATCTGCCAGCCGAGGGGAGACGCAGCTCCGTCATCCTTCTCCTCTCCTCTCAGCTCACCCCCCCCTCTTTTTTTCTTATTCTTCACACACTCCAGCTCAGTCATCTCTCCCTAAGCTTCCTTTCTCTAAACTCTTTACCCCGCACCTCTCATTCCTTCTGTCTCTCTCTGTACCCCCCCCACCCCCCACCTCCTTCTCTTCACAGAAAGCATCAGCCATCTCCTGGCATGATATGGCTCGCCATCAGCACTGTTTACCACCGGCCTTTGATAGAGGAATCAGCTCTCCCTTCCCTCTTTTTCTTTGTTTCTCCCTCCTTTATTCCTATCGTCATCCCCCGTCACCCCCCCACATAAGTTGTCATTTGTTGCCCATTGTCTCGGTGGTATTTAGTGGCGGAGAGATTAGGCAGCTGTGAATGGACTGCAGCTGTCTGTGCTGGATTAGGGGAGTGTAATCAAAGTATTTTCTAATGCGCCTCGTAATGATGATCCATAGGGACGGAGGCTCTTTAACAGATAATGATAGCGAGGCTGACTGGTGGAGATGACTCGCTTGGAAGCGCCACAGTCGCCGACTTATTGTTGCTGTATATCTAGGCCTCAGCTTTCCTTTCAAGAATGTGCTACACAACAGTCATTTAGAGAAAGAACAGCAGGAATAAGCTTGGATGTAGCGAGCTTTGTTTTGCCTCACTTGTGCTCATATATATATATGATCAGCCTTAAATGTCACTTGTGATGCTCTCGCGCTCGCGATCCTTCCACGTGTGAGCGTGTGATAGCAGCGGGAGCAGGTGTTGATTGGCCCCTTTGAGTTCTAACTCTCGGTGTTAATGATATGCCTCCTTTCACTTGACACAAGCAAACTGTTGTTTGTGTGCTTGGCGTTTCCCCTGGACTTGGCTTTTCCTCTGCCGGCGACACAGGAGGCAACTTCATGGGCCTGTCAAAGTCTCTGTCAGCATGTTCAAATGCAGAGCTCATCTGTCAATAGCACACCCAAACTTTCTTTTATTTATCTAGTTGTCTTTACCCATTAAAGACAGACAGGCAGGCAGGCAGACAGACAGGCGGTTAGATAGACAGTGTGTACTTGCATGAATCCTGCAAACGCACACTTCTTGCAAGTACATTAATAGTAAAATTCAACTAACTGCTTGAATCAAGTAACTCAGTCGGTCACGTGACTCTACACACATTTCCACATCAAAAACTTTATTTTAGTCATTTAAAACCCACAGAACTGTGTAAATGACACCTATTACATAATAGAAGTTTTACTTTCAGGTTATTTTTTGTCGATATTCTTTGAATAAATAAAGAATTTCATTGATCTGACTTCTACATCTTGCAATCGGCTCACTTTGCCGATGTTGACACAGGATGTTGACAGTTGCTATGACAACAAGTGAACGCTGCCGGGAGCGTATTAGGGCAACCAACGGATCAATAAACACCCCTAAAATGACAATTTGGCAAAAGTAAATAAAACTCTAACCATCAACAGCCTGAACAATTGTATGGTCACTAGTTGTGATGTAATATTTAGTTATGCTAGTTGAAATGACAGTTGTTTATGTCTATGTCACCTCCAGGGCTCTGTAGTCATGTCAGTAATGGTGTTTGTTTTTAAAACTCTGATATTTTGACTTTTCCTTGAGCAAAGGATCCGAGTTCTTCCTCCAGCGCTCACTCCGGCGTCCAGATTTTGACTTTGAAGCAATAATTTAACATTAATGAAATCCCCTCTTTGTTTCAAGCTTCACCTCCGAGGTCAGATTTATGGGAATAATTTAACAAGACAGAAAAGTTCATTTTTGGATACACTCGCCTGGCTTTTGGCTGACATATGCAGAATATTGGCAACGGCGCGAACGCACACATCTTGAATGGAATCCCAGTCCGGCTCGACTGGTTAACGGAATCAGAGTCGAGGTTACAGAAGAAACGCTTCCGCTTACTTTGCCAAAATGTATTATATCCTCAACAGAGTTTAGTTCCGAGTGAAACATAACGTACACAAGTCTGATTTATTTGTGAAAACAGTTTATTTTTCATTGCTATTATTCACTTGTTCATCTTCACGCAGATCCCTCATCACAGTGTTAAAAATACCCACATGTGAAAAGGATAAGGCTTCAAAAACAAGTCAATTGGCTTTTTTAAAAAGAAAGATTTTCTCTTCAATTACTCAACAAAAAACTCTTAATTAATGCCTCTTCTACTTCCCTCAGAATGAAAACTTCTCATTTCTCCGTATCACAGCCGAGGAGCGGCGTAAACAAAGTAATGTGACGTGACAGAAATGAAAAATGACTCGTGTATTTAAAACGAGAACACACTCTTTATTCGTCAAGTTCTACTGTACCCTTGTACTTGCATCTACAACTAAACTGTCGTCTCTGTCGTCACGTTGGCCTAAAACACGACACCTTTTCCTGAAGATCCTTTGTGAAAACACCACTTTACTCGTGTACCTCGGCTATAAAAAGACTTGTCCGCCTCTTCAAGGACGCTCCGAGTAGTTCAACCTGCACTGGTAAACACTTGGGAACCTCTTTGGATTGAGTTGTTCTTTACAGTTGAACTCTTTCCTTGGGACATAAATGATTTAAATGAATTGTCCGGAGGTTTGATGAAGAGTCTGTAGAGTGGGATGAAAATTCAGTCGCAGTAATTGTTGCAACATGATTTTCAATAGCAATGACAAGGCTCTCTATATACACTACGTGCAGCAGTGAGACATTGTACATACTCACTTTAAGGTCAAATACATGTAAATGCAATTTTGTCCATAAAAAAGTTGGTTTTAAGGTTTCCCCTTAAGAAGAATGACGTCCTATGTCAGACTCTACACAAGTGCATCATCTGCACCTTAAAGTCACAATAAGTAAAAAAGTGTCCTGTCTTGCACAATCTGCCACGCCCCCCCAATTGTCTGCATAGGAAATATCTGAAGTCTGAATATATATATGTATATACATATATATATATGTATATATATATATATATATATATATAAAGTCTAAATATACATATGAAAAGTCTATATATATATATATAAGAAGTCTGAATATATATATAAAAGTCTATATATACTATATATGAAAAGTCTACTGTATATATATGAAAAATCTGTGTATATATAAAATTAAGGTTTGTGTTTATGTGACACACCTCACACCTCATTCAAGTCAACTGAAAGGTGTGTCTAAACTTTGGACTGCGAGTGTATATAAACAACAGTAAGTAGTTAATAAAAAGATTTTTACACATTTGACATTCTCAGAATCAAAAGCGCTGCTATTATTAAACTTCCTGGAGCAGGTAAAGTGCGTGAAATTGCGCCGGTGCCAAGACGACATATGGAGCCAATCATCTCGCAGCCCAGCTGACTTCATTTTACACCTTTAATGCTACACATTACAGCCCAGGTCTGCGGCGCGGGTGATAAAAAACACTGTGGATATGGTCTCACATTATGTCCATTAACGCCGCAGCCCCACTGCTAGAAAAACACACGCGCGTCGAAGCTCATCCCTGGGTCAATAAGTACTTACGCCGAGCTTCATGTGCGACGGATGATCTACAGCCATGACGTGTGTTTTTTAGGTTGCTTGGACATGAACCTGCAACGTCCTCGCGGAATAACCAATAAGAGAGCTAATGTTGCTTATACTACAGGAGCTAAAGCATGTCAAGTCTGACTTTACGCTTATAGGCAGAGACTGCGAAACAAGCCTTCAGTGTTACTCCCGCTGCATTCACACACGCGGCATTTCCTCCTATACACTTCCACCTTTCACGAGTCGCAGAGAAGAGCTAAGTGGTAGCGAGGTTCTCCTAACATTCAGGACAGCTCCTCCGCTCGACTCGCTGCTTTATCTGCCGCCAGTATTTTGACAGTGTGGCGCAGTGTGTCTCAAAGAAACTGTGTCTTTGCAAAGGAAGTAGCAGGGAGCTGGCGTGTCTGGTGTTAAACTCACAGCAGAGCACGTCGTGTTGTGATATGACCCGGCGCTGACTTGCAGATGATGGAAGACGAGAGGGGAGAGACAGAGAGAGAGGGAGAGAGGGAGAGAGGGAGAGAGTGTCTTTTTCAACTCTAGGTTTGCTTCACAAATAATGAGAAGAGAGAGAGAGAGAAGGAAGCAGAGATGAAGGGAAGCCGCCTCTCCTTGGCTTCCTCCCTCCCTCCCTCCCCGTGTGCACAGAGGCCCCATGCTGCTCGAGACAGATGCTGGGGGAAACAGCGAGGCATGTTGCGACTGTGGCTTGTTTCTCAATCAGAGGCTTAACTCTGCACCTAACACACACACACACAGTGAGAGAGAGAGTGTCTTGGCACAAAGATGAAATTTGTGTGCACGTACACACACTCACACGTACACACACTCGTGCACACACACACACCCTCTGATAATATCCGTTGAGATGTGAGATTACAAATGCTATAGCTCCACCTGTTCGGTGCCATAACAGGTGCCTGTGATAATTATTTCACCTCTCTCATGGTGAGCGCGGCTCACATGAGACACCATCCAACTGTAGCAATCAGAAAATGTCATTAAACTATTGCTTTGTAAGTACACGTTTGATCCCTTTATCTGTGCAAATGCTTTCCTTGCCAAAAAAAGGCAGTTTCTAATGCTTCAGTTCCACTTTTCTTGATTCATTTGGGATCTTTTTGTGCAGCTGCAAATGGTCACAGAGGTCAAAGGTCAGGGTTCGGTGTCGAGGCGGTCAATCCGCGCGCTCAATAAGCCAGAGACCTGGCAAGTGGGAGAAATTGATTCAGTCCCTCAATGGCACGCTGCTGGGATCTGAACTCCTGTGCCCGACCCACGCCACCCGCGCTCCTGCTGATCTGTCGCAGTTATCGGCGCTAATTTGGATGTCACTCGCATGTCCTCGGAGACGAGAGGCGGCGTCACAAAACCAAAGGTGGAGGTGTGGCCACTAGACTCGCTGTTGTACATACATGATGTTAGAAGGAACTGAATTAGCCGGGGTTCCCGCGGGTCTTTGAAAGGTTTTGAATTTGAAAAAAGGCTCTTGAAGGTTCTTGAAAATCGTCACAAACCCCGTCATCAACGCTCCGCGCTCCGTGTAGGAAATGAGACTATAACTAACTACTGCCCGAGTATTAAGCCCCGCTCAGGTCGCCAAGGATAGTCATCCAAACCTTAACCTGGCGACCCTCGAACCACTGACACCCCGGCGGGCCTTTAGCTGAGAGCCGGTCGAACCAGACATGTCCGACGGAGCCGCAGCATCGTTCTCTTCTTCTTCTTCTTCTTTGGTAGGAATGCATCCTATTCCTTGCGTCCAGACTTGTACCGCCACCTGATGAAGTATTCCAGGGCCTGCCTTAAAGGCATGGGTCATTGAAAGTGCTTGAATTTGTTGAAAGAAATAAGTTCCGTTGGTAAATGTCTCCTGCTGCCGACGTGCCCTTGTTGTTTGTTACGACGCCACCTTCTGTTTCATGCGCCCAGAGGGAATTGGTCCTGGGAAGTCCTTGAAAAGTCACGTGTGGGAACCCTGATTATTGTACTGTATTTACACAGAGGAAGACAAATGCCTGCCTGAGTTAATGGATGGTAGAAAGACATGAAATGGTGCTGACCATGGTACCAACTTACTGTAGCTGCCGGCTGACGTTGTTTTGGTCTGTTACGTAATTATCGGTCGACTACAAAAGGCCTCGTACTGACAAGTTTAAAGGGGAAACACATCTCCTCACTTGATTCAATAAAATGGATTTCCTGCTAGCGTTTGTTTACTGGGACAGTCGTGGACAGTTGTCCAATTAAATGGCTGTAGCTCGACTTAACTGTGCATGGGAACACTGGTCACTAGATTAGGTTGGCTTACGTTTTTAAATACTTATTTATTAGCTCATTTTGTCACGGTACATGTCTGTGAACAGGTAAAAACGAGCAGTAACCTCTGCAACCGTTGCATGTCACCGACAGGCTAACACAAATTCTAGTTTGTTCTAGACCACTTGAACGTTTGCTGACTGACGGTCGACCTGCAGACACATCCTGCTCTGCCAGGGGAAACCGTGGGTACCAGAACTGTAGCGTTAGCTTATGATTCAACCAAAAGGATTGTCATTCTTAATTTGGTTCTTGGTTCCTCAAAAAGCTTGAGGAAGAACGTCCTGTGCTGCATCTGCTCCAAACAGTTACTTCTACAACCTTTTACTGCGGGGTTTAGCTTTCAGTTGCTAATTCTTGTTAGCATCTTAGTATAGCATCAAAATGACTGTCAATAAACCTTTTTTTCAGCCTCTGGTACATCATGAAGACGTTTTATTCGTCAATCTCCTTGACTTTCATGGTTCTACAGCTTCATGTTGCTGAGTTTGTCTGTCGATGTCCGTCCCTGTTGTACGTGTCCTGTACGAGCAGCTTCAGTGTGAATCCTGTTTCTTTCCTGCTCATAAATGAAAAGGCTCCTGTTTCCCGCAGGATGAGCAGAAATAACAAGGCCGCGGCCCCGCCTCCCTCTCGCTGACCCGCCGTCTCTGAATAGAACGAGACCAAACAAACCTTTGTGTTGGTGGAAGATTTGAGAAGAATGAACTGTGGGACGACTTAGTTTCCTCTCTGTGGGCTGTGATATCTGCGCTGACTTCTGACTTTTGGCGTTGAAAGACGATATCAGCACTCACACGGGGGAATGGCTTCTTTTTTTTTTGGAGCTGTAGCTTTGATTATATACATTATCAGACTAAGTGTGTGTGGCGTATGATTCTGGCGCTGCCTCATTACAGCAGGATTACGTGTGCATCCATAGGGGGGTGGCGGTTGGTTGGTTGGTTGGTTGGTGGGGGTGAGGGTGGGGGTCACTCAATCACTCCCTCCTCTGCTCCTCTAATTCACAGAATGATGTAATTATCTTTGCCTGACACCTCACACACATCCTCCGCTCAGTCGCAGGTATTTTCTCTGGATCTCTCCGTCCCTCGCTGTCACCCACACATGCTCGCAAAGAGAGGACTAAGGGCCACTCGCTGACAAAAGAGGGGCATTTTGCGCCTTTGACATGATCCCACCCTCCCCACGGTGGATGAGAGGCCACAAAGGCTGGCGGTGAATGAGGGTCAGCTGCAGCCTGGCCCCTGGGAGCCTCCCGTCGAGCCTTTTAATGAATGTCATTTTCTTGCATTAACCACCCCGATTGTTGGATAATGGCCTCCCAACAATAACATTTAACCAATTCCCCTGTCTTTTGGGCTGGCTCATTTGGGCCACAGCGGGGGGTGGTAATTGATTGTGTAATTCCAATCAGAGCTGTAAACAGATTGGAGGTTTCTCCTCCAGAGCCGCACAACATACAAACACACACATGTGTCCGTGTGCCCTCGTCGTGCACCGGCTTACATCAAAGATTAAAGTGCACAAAATAATAATAATAATAATAATAATAATAATAATAATAATGTTCCAATGTTTTCTAAAAGAGGAGAAAATAAACACAAACACTTTGAGAGAAAAACAGCTGAAACTCTCCATGACCCCAGATCTGTTGTGTGCTAACACGTTCCACTGCCTTTTCTGTTATCCCCCCACTCTTCCTCCTCCTCCTCCTCTCCTCTTCTCCTTCTTTTCCCTCTCACATTGTTTGTAATCCTACCTCATCGTCTGCCGCAGAGATCCAGAGACTTAGGAGCCGGCTGAGGAGGAGGTTGAGGGGGTTAACTGCGCTCGCCAATTTAGATTTACCGTGAGACAAACACTGGTTGGGTGGGGGTGGTTCTGTGGTGGTAGTGGGGACATGTTGTCTCCATGGAGATGAGGGGCAGCGACACATCATGTGTGCGTGCGTGCGTGCGTGTGTGTGTGAGCACACGCTCAGGCGCTCATTTCAAGACAATTGAACTAATTGTCACCAGAAAGCTATTTATTTACTAATTGGTGTTCACAGTGAATGCTGTAGTGTGAGTGTGTGTGTGTGTGTGTGTGTGTGATTGAAACATACACATTATCCTTGTGCGTTTTGATTCCGCAGCCCAGCCAAGGCCTGTGTCTGCGAGTGTGTGTCACCTGAGGCTCTGAGCCTTCGTATCTGCTCCGAGATCAGGGCCTAGCTCCCGTTGCTGTCATTACCTCGCGTCCTTGCATGTAGGAAATAAGACCATAACTAACCGTGGCTAAATAAATGATCTACAAAAGATGGATCCTCTTAAAGGTACAATTCAAACTACAGGCCAACATCACAAACATGTGTTTGCTTCCACTAACTTTCCTTCAGTCGCTCTCTCTCTCTCTAGGTTGTAATTGTTTGCATATTCTGGAATTAGCTTTCAACTTTTAGCCAACATGTGATATTTTCCGTCATTTTGCACGTTATGTACGTCTACGTGACACATGCAGGCGACATGAAGCAAACATGGAGGACAGAAACATCTGGATACAGGAAGCAAACCTTTCATAAATTGCTCTTAAGGGTGTTTTTTGTGATTTGTTTGTGTCCATTTGGTCTCGATTATCTCATCGTCAGTGGCGACATAGTAGTTTGGTCCGTAAAGAACAAAACACGTCCACACACCACTTTGCTTCTGTGATTAATGAAACTAGTACGGAACACGTTCTAGTAATTTTTCCCCCGCGGATGCTGATCCTCACAGGTAGCCCACAGTGCTGTGTGAGTGAGAGGGGGAGTGGCTACATTCTTGGCTAGCTTCTTTTACCGACATATTTAATGATATCTTTTGCATTACTCATCCAAACGACGTCAAACTTGGCACTGCACTTACTCGTGGCAGTAGCAGGATATCTGTCAAGTTTGAAATCAATCAGACCATCCGGTCGAGAGATATGCGAATAAAAGACAGACAGACACACACACACACACACACACACAGAGAGACAGGCATTCCTGGAATTTATAGATAGATACAGATCTGTTGATTATTCTCCATAGCGTTGTCTTTAACTCCACATTCAAACGTCCTCTTCATTTACTGATTTAAAGTTGACCGCCAAGACTCCTCACAGATGGTTTCTGGGTAACCTTTTTCTCCTCCTCGCAGTGTCATCATCACACCTTTGTGGGACAACAACAGAAACAAAACCCCCTGATCTTTAACTTGTCCCTGCTCCCGTATGCAAAGATAATCGTGTTATTTTATCACACCGCAAAGATTTGATACGAACGTCAGGATTTATAACGGCGCCCAATCTCCCGACATTTATTTGGATCTCATTTCAACCCGCCGCCTCCCTCCCGTCTTTCTGCTGACTCAGTGCAATCCGAAAGAGGGCAAGTAAATCCAATATAAAGGCGTTATTGATTTGCAAGTCCTTAATCACTTTGATTTGGCCCAGTTTTCACTGACCCCCACCGCAGCTATGAGCTCCCCAGGGGCGGGCCTTCAGCATCGCAGACGGGCAGACGCTCAAAGGCAAATGCAATTTTTCTGCGATGCCAAAGAGATTTAGAAATCCTATCATCAATCATTTCATCACTAATGTTTATACATGCGATGCTGCGATCGATAGGTTTTATTTCTTATTTTCTTGTGTGCTGCACGGAAACTCATAACTCCACTCGATCGTCTTATTCCAAAGCCACAGCGCTTCATAAATGATGTGTGTGTGTGTGTGGGTTGCTTTCAGTGCTAAAGTAACGCCATGTTAGCTAGCATGTGGTGTTATGTAATTTGGCTCAGATACTGTAGAGCAGGGTTTCCGAAAAAAGTATCTCAATATTCCATCGTGAAATCACAATAACGATATTTATAGACAGTATTTCACAGCATTTTCAATAAAAAACATCGAGAAATAACTCATAATCACCTGACATTAAGTGGCGGGCTGCATGAAATCAACTGCAGGGCCGCATGTGGCCCGTGAACCACATGTTTGACACAAGCATTTATAAGAATCTTGTAAGAAGCTGCAGTAAACTAATTATTAAGTCACGTTTAAGACTTCAAAAGATACTTAGAAACATAACCATGTCTTTATAAGTTGTAATTAAGTACATATTTAATGCATTTATTGTAGCTTTTAAGTCGCTATAGGCTCTAGTTTGTAGTAAGTGATGATAAAGGTGCTAAGAAATGAAAATGTATCAATATTTTAATAACATTTATGCTTATCTGTGTTTATAAGTGTGTTAAACAGTCCCATAAGTGGCCTTAAGGACCTAAAAGTAAAACTACCATTTATCGCTGTGCTAACAGTGTAAAATGTATTCATGAATTAAAATGAATAAGGCCACGTGCATAGTACAAGTATATAAATTAAGTTTAATATATAAGTTTTATTTAAGTACATATTTAATATGTGTTAATTGTGTTAAACAGTCCCATAAGTGGCCTTAAGGACGTAAAAGTAAAACTACCATTTATCGCTGTGCTAACAGTGTAACATGTATTCATGAATTAAAATGAATAAGGCCACGTGCATAGTACAAGTATATACAAGTATATAAATTAAGTTTAATATATAAGTTTTATTTAAGTACATATTTAATATGTGTTAATTGTGTTAAACAGTCCCATAAGTGGCCTTAAGGACCTAAAGGTCAAGTCAAACCATTTATCTCTGTACCGACAGTGTAACATGTTTTCATGAAGGCAGCGTGTACATGTTCACACACACACACACACACACACACACACACACTGCATGTGATTTGTCTGACTCATCACTGTGTGCACATGTGACTGCGCGACAGCACCGTCTCCAACAGACGTGCAGCAGATATCATGAACCGAGCGCGTCACTTGGTAAACAATGCTAATTAAGAGAGACGGCGGGGTGGCCTCGGTGACCCCCGCTCCCACAGCCGTGTTTGTTTGTTTTTATTGTTCATGCTAATTAGGCCTAATCCCCTGTTCTCTCACCGCGCTCTCTGACCGGCGCCGGGTGTCCACGCCGTGGCCAATCAGGTGCAGCGTTACTGCGGGGTGGGCATGCGGAGGAGGGAGGAGAGTGGAAGGGAGGGGGAGTTATAAGCTGATCACTGGAACTTGTGTGTGTGTGTGTGTGTGTGTGGAGGGAGGTGGGGGGCTATCATGTCGGGTGGGGCCCCTGGCAGCCATTGTCTTGCAGTACAATGATACGGCTCACAAGTGAGCAGTGGGCCAGTAATGAGGCGGGGGCCCCTCTGAACAGCGTGTCCCTGCCAATTGTTCTGCCACCACAGTGGGAGGATGTAGCTGTCCACACACACACACACACACACACACACACACACACACACACACACACAGCTCATATCTCTGACACGGGAAGCGTGTGTTCACTAATAGCTAATTAAAACAGGACTATTAATGAATGGCCGAGCTACAGACACGATAAGGAAACTTAGAGGAGGGAATTAACACATCCTCAACATGTCATTTCAACCAGCTGCAGCCCTTTGTGTGTGTGTGTGTGTGTGAGCGTGTTTTTCACACATCTAACATATATATATGGTAGATAACTCAAAACTTATATAAAGATATTAAAATTCTCTCAAAGTGTAAAAATGTATTTTGTGTGCGCATAAATAACCGTTATTTCTTACTTTGCACCTCTTCTTTTTAGTGTATAAATCAGTGACGGCCCGTCCATAGAGGGCGCTAGGGCACATGAAGAGGAAGAAGAAGGTAGGAATCATGTAGAAAAACGTTAAAATAAACGAAAAATAAACAAGCTCCACATGATACAGTCTGTGGCTCCCGTGTGTGATCTGCATTCCAGTGCAGTTTAAAAACGCTTGCTGACAGCGAGACCAGTGACGTATTTCCTGCTCCTTTAGGGCGCACATGCCTTTACCATCGCTATAGTGACGCATGCACACAGACACGCCCCCTTCCAATACAAAAGATGGGGAAACGGGCCCAGGAACCCGGACGTACACGCGTTACTCCAGTAACTACCAGCACATGATGCTCTGTCGTGTGCAGCTGCAGATCTGTCTGCGTGGACACGCCTTCTCCACGCGATGACTGACTCAGTCATGTCTCTATCAACAGCTAGTTACATTTTTTAGGGCTGTTTTTGGACATGAAGAATAAAAGTTTTCATTCATTTCATTTGTCAATGCACTATTTTAACATGCAGTGAATTGTAAATAACTGCCAGATATTGAAAGTTATTCTGGAAAAAGGACATTTTCTGTCCCTTTTATGGTTAAAATAAGCAAAAGAAAAAAAGGATTATGAAAAGGTTTGAGTTTGCAAATGACGATAGTAGACACTCAGTTAAAACTTAAACTCCTCATACTGTCTAGCGTAAAGTATCAGGAAGACATCAGAGCTTGAGCTCGTCCTTGAGCTGGTGAAATAAACGGATAAGTGTATGTTTTAAAAAAAGAAGCATCTTCCCAGCTCTTCCCTCACTCAGCCTCAGGAGGT